>NC_139345.1:12049134-12314134 GCF_055883805.1 Amblyomma maculatum
GACGGAAAACTGAATTTGTTGGTTGGCCTTTTATTATAGGCAGATGCAACGGTCAGCTTAGAGCAGCGGAAAACTTCACCATTTAGGCTAGTATATGTCGGTGGGAGGAATGTGTGTGTGTGTGGGGGGGGGGGGGGGGAAGGGTTGCATCATGATTTGTCACAAGCCACTCATTAGTTATGATGAGCTCATGTGACGATGATCTGCCTGCTAATTATTTCAGATTGAAATATTTCATCTATCGGGATCATTCTTGTAATGCGTCTATTTCTTTAACTTTTAACCATGCACAAAAGTTGCGCTTGCAAAAGTACCCTAGCTATGAGGCACTAGGGTCTCCTTACTTGTGAGGTAAGTCTTTGCCCCCTCCTCCGCAAAGGAAATTGTGACTTTCATTGTTATGTGTGCTTTGCTAGGTATCCACTTTTCTATACCACTCCCTGTTGTAGTTTTACATGACCGTGTGGGGCGGTTGTAAAGAAATCTGATTTCCTTGCTCTTGTTTACTAGACCTAGAAGGGACAACCAAAGCACTTAGCGCGAAACACTAAGCGCTATATAGTTTATCATTTTCGCAATTTTAGCTGGCGTGCACCACTGGTGTTGCGACGTACAGTCAGCCCAACGTCATTGAGTCGCCTCTAGCCACAGACGCAGTTCCGAAGCGTAATAAGCGATTGTCCGAGTTCATACATTCTCCTTAACCACTGCGACGTAAGCTGCCACTTTTTTAACTTAATCGGCAATTTCGCTGCCAGCGCCGACCTTTTCATTACTGCTGCCCACACACGCTGCAGGTAGGAGGAACGCAGCTAAAGTAGCGTAGAACGTAGAACTTTTTTCGGTTACAACCTTTCGGCCGACGACTGCTGCAGATGAAAACCCATTGCTCCCAGCCATAATTGGTTTCCACATGAAACGACGCCGTGCACTTCCTTTCCCTAAATTTGTCTTTTCTTGCTCAGTTCAAGTAATCAACTGTTTAGTAACTGCGATAAACATTTCTTCATAGCAAGAGAAGTACGCACAGTTCAGTGCACACTGGAAGTAAACATACATATATAATTTTTTTGAGCAGGCATTCTACTTGTTTAACATTTATCTGTGATGCTTATTTTGACCACCGTTGACTGTAAGTACCTGTTATTTTCAGCAGCATCATAGTCACTTGGCAATGCTTTAATTCTTGAAGTTAGGCGAAGCACTCTGAGGATTCTTGTTTAAAATCTTCTCCCAAGCCTTCAAAATGCAGCTCCACAACACGGCTTGTTTACTGCACGCTTTCAATTTCCTTCGTTACTTTCTAGCAGACAGAAAGCGTGGGTTTACACAAAAGAATGTGAGCCACCATACCCGTTGCGGCCAATGTTACCCTAAAAATATTTCTTGGCCAGAAAAACAGAAACGTTGGCCACTGCTATAACGACAGGGCAGCCATAATTTGTGCTGATGTTTGTGCGTCCGTTTGCAGTACTGCCGGAACGTGGGCCTGTCATTGAGGGCGTGCGTGGTCGTTACCAGCTGGGTGACGTGCTCAACGCCACCTGTCGATCGCGGCCATCGAAGCCGGCGCCCTTTCTCAACTGGTTTGTCAACGGAAAACCGGTAAGCGGTGGTACTTGGCAGCACGGGATGATGCCCGCACGTACCCGCAAATGATTCCTGGAGTGCACGTTGTGAACAAGAAAGCGCTTTTCCTCTCATAACGTCGCACTTGATAGCATGACTACACACAGGGCCGACGTAATGCTGGCCATTTGTGCGATCAAAACCTGCACTTTGCAATCGAAAGATGAAAACTGTACGGTATTCTTATGTTCGGAAGCGGCGTTTTAGCCGCCATGTCTGGTGTGCTGAGCGCGCTGTTATTCAGCTACGTTAGCCCATAGCGCATAAAGTTTACCGTAATGATGCAATATAAGATATTGTTGGTTGTAGATCACTGATTTGTTCACATATCTACATCGCCACCGGTTGTGAATATTTTATTGCGGGAGCCATATTCGCACAATAGGCAAACAAGGTAGCCTAATTCTCCTTAATTATCAACGCTTGTCTATAAACACGTTATAGTTTCCTTTTTTTTTCAATTCCTAAACTACTTGAACCACAGCGATGGCAAGTGAGTGACACCAGTGACTTCTGAAATTCGCCTAATGTCCGACAAATATAATGGTAAGGCATTTAAAAAGCGTCGCCATCAATTTGTCAGTGATAGTATCACTGAATATATATACAGGGTGTTACAGGGAAGAGCAATTTTTTAAAAATGCGCTTTCGGAGGTAAAATTGCTTTTGTTGCCTAAGTGATCAAAGACCGTGGCGGGTGCTATTTTTTAGATCAGCTATTTATTGAAATAATTAACATGAATGTGTTAATTACCTTTATAGCTATTGCAATTGGGTGCATGATCGTAATTTGAAACTTGTATAGGATCATGAGTAAACTCGATATCTATCATTATATTTACAAACACTCAATTGTGCGGAGAACTACTGCGCTCAGAACCTCAGCTCTCCATCGCTTGCAGCGGACTCCATGCGGCAGCTAAGCTGTCACCACCGGGATTCTCACAAGGTGGTTACATCACCATGTCTCCCATCAGCGAAAGTCACGACGAGCGGACAAGCGATAAAGGATCAAGCAATGAATCTGCGTGTACGGGATTGGGTAAAGTGCGAGAGGACACCGCGTGACTCGACTCAGATCCGCTCTCGGACCTTCATTCGCTAATACATCATCGCCTATCCGCCTGTCGTGACGTAGGCTACCGAGATGAGCAGGCCTTGTCAAGATCTCGGTGGTGACGGCCACGGTGCAAGATATATGTTTTCACCGAGGTGACGGCTGAGCGCCGCAAATTCGAGTCCCCATGTTGACGTCACAGTTGTACATATCGCAGGCGCTTCGCGCTTTATGTGCGGTTCGAACGAAAGGTGGCTCGCCGTGGACGCTGTCTGCGTGCAGCCTCCTCCCGCGCCGAATGTGTTACTTGTCATTTACATGTTAGAGCGCGTGGCCGTGACGTACAAAAAAATAAATTTGTTGTCTGGAAGCCCGCTATATTAAATTCGTTTGGACCGCATTAGCATCGGCTGTTTTATCTTTTCCACTACTTAACATGACTTCAGCTGCTCATGGCCATTTTTCGACGGCTGAGAGAGTCGACATGGGAATTGCATACGTGAATGCGGATGAAAACCTCACTTCACACCCATGTCTTTATACTGCACGACACCCCGATTGTTGCATACCACCATTTCGTTCGTTCAAAACGGTGTTCAATCGCTTTCGCACGATCGGAGCGGTGCCTCAAAGAAGAAGACGTGATCATGTTCTGAGCGAAGATTTTGAGGCCGACGTCATGCCCTACGTTAACTGGAAGCCACAGACGAGTGAGATGATCTCTGATGGATCTCGAAGCTGTGTCGCTCCAGTTTCGAGAGTGTTGTCGGGGAGCGCCCGCCGCGCTCCTCCCCCACTCAAAGCCCCACTAGCCTAGACAGCTCGCCGCTGGCGTCGCGCGGCCAAACTTAAGCTTGGGTTCCCTATACTTCGGACCCGGCTTCTGTTTTCTTCGGGACATTTCTGCCATCGGGAAACATCCGCTTCTACACCGATGTCAAAGTTGCACACTAAACTACCCGTGCGGCGACTCTGCTGCGCCCCAGCTGGACAGGACAGCACGTGTGAACGCGCGCCGCCTCCAGTCTCAGAGGTCACGCCGGTGGCGCCGGCGCCAGCTACTCCCAGCAACGCCACTTCGCCCTCTCGGCGCTGTAGTCGCGCGCCGGAACTTGAGCTTGCGTGTGAGGTCTAAGACAATGGGTGACGTCAATATAGGGGCGTGACTTTGCGGCTCTCAGCTGCCGAACGGAGCCTGTTGCGCTTGAGCGCTGCAGTTCTCCGCACAAGTGAGTTTTAAGGCAAAAACCTTTACTGCCTCTTCGTTGGCGTCAGCAAAACTGTCACGCCTTTGCGGTAGCTGTGACTGGTTGAGCCGGGATGACGTCATGGAGGTCTCGATCAATCACAGAGCACCACCACAGAATGCGCGAATGCCTGCCGTATATGGCCATATGTCAATCAATTATCAATCGCTAATTACTAATCAATAGATTATTAAGCAATTATTACTAATAGATCTATAATTGCTAATTATTATTTCATCATTATAATAAATAATTAGTGAGAGCTACGTAAAAAACTAATTACTCCTTAATGCCGCGCTCCTGGTAAAATTAACCACACAACAGAAAACGTAGAACAACAGTGAACATACAAGGAGCGCGATCTCGTCGCTGCCAAGCACAATTCACTGCATTACTGCACTCGCAGAATGTAAAAGAGTAGTCGCTCGCTTTACTTGTAGCAGCATTCATCGATACATGCGCAACAGTCGCGTAGCAGAATGCAGCACTCAGGCTTTCACCTTTCATCACTTTAGTCGCCAAGCATCCTCGAATTTTTGTAAATCTAACGATGGATATCGAGTTGACTCATGAGCCTCTACAATTTCCAAATTACAGTCATGCACCTGATTGCAATAGCCATAAAGTTAATTAACAGATTCAAGTTAATTATTCCCCTAAATCGCACATCTAAAAATTTTCATAGCATCCACCACGGCTTTTTATCACACCGCGCAACAACAAGAATTTTGCCCTCGTAATCCCATAATTTCGTAATAAATGAATATGTGTAAGCGCTGGTTATATTCCGAACATTTTTCTATAACCTGGTTGATGGTATGGATATGATCGATAGTAGAGTACCATTTTCGAAACCCTGCTTGATTCTTTGCTTGATTGGAATCCAAGGTTGTCCTGATTCTATTAGCGATTACCTTGGTAAATACCTTATACGTAACAGACAGTAAGCTGATTGGTCTCTAATCTTTTAGGGCCTTAGCGTCCCCTGTCTTATGAATTAGGGCAATGTTTCCATTCTTTCATGGTTCCGGTACTGTCGATGACACCAGGCACTGCGTATACAGGGTGGCCACTTTTTCTAGCAAGATATCGCCCCCCCCCCCCCCCCCCCCCCGTTTTTCAACAAATCTATAGTTATCTGATCCTCTCCAGCTGCATTCATAGATTACGAAAAAGCATTTGACTAAGTAGAAACCCCGGCGGTAATGCAGGCATCGCGAAATCAGGGGTTAGACGAGCCATACGTGAAAGTGCTGGAATATATATATATATTGGCTGCACAGCAACCATAGTTTTGCATAATGAAAGTAACAAAATTCCCATAAATAAAGATGTTAGGCAAGGAGACACGATCTCCCCAGTACTATTCACAGCTTGCTTAGAGGAAGTATTCACACGCTTGGAATGGGAGCAGTTAGGGATAAAGGTAGATAGAGATTACATCAGTAATCTGCGATTTGCTGATGACATTGCCTTGCTAAGTAACTCAGGAGATGAACTGCAAAAAAAATGATTGGTGACCTAGACAAGAAAAGTAGAAAGGTAGACTTGAAAATCAATATGCAAAAGACTAAGGTAATGCTCAAGAGCCTCGGGAAGAAACAGCTGTTTACGTTAGATATTGAAGCACTGGAACTAGTGGGCGAATATTCCTAGTTAGGACAGGTACGTAACCACAGATTCGGACCATGAAAAGGAAATAACAAGAAGGATAACATAGGGGTGGAGCGCATTTGGCAAGCACTCACTGATTATGACTAGCAGCTTACCGTTATCGCTCAAGAGGAAAGTATACAACAGTTGCATCTTACCTGTACTCACCTATGGGGCTGAAACGTTAAGGCTAACCAAGAAGGTTCTACTTAAGTTGAGGACAACGCAGAGGGCTATGGAACGGTAGGGGTAACATTAAGAGGTAGGAAGCGTGCAGAGTGGGTCAGAGAAATAACTCAAGTTACTGAGATTCTAGTGGAAATTAAGAAGAAGAAATGTACATGGGCAGGACATGTAGTGCAAAGAGAGGATAACCGATGGTCGCTTTGGGTAACTAACTGGATTCCAAGGGAAGGAAAGCGTAGCAGGGAGCGGCAGAAAGTTTGGATGGGCGAATGAGGTTAGAAGCTCGCAGGGGTCAAGTGGATGCAGCTAGCACAGAACCGGGTTAATCGGAGAAATATGGGAGAGGCCTTCGCCCTGCTGTGGGTATAGTCAGTCTGATGATGATGATGATGATGATGATGATGATGATGATGATGATGATGATGATGATGATGATGATGATGATGCCTCTCATATTTTAAAAGTTACTTAAATTCTTCCCTGTAGCCCCCTATA
This sequence comes from Amblyomma maculatum, assembly GCF_055883805.1. Lineage (NCBI taxonomy): Eukaryota > Metazoa > Arthropoda > Arachnida > Ixodida > Ixodidae > Amblyomma > Amblyomma maculatum. The sequence continues at coordinate 12,055,402 of NC_139345.1, forward strand.
GTCTGCGTCTTGTGTTTTCAGCGTAGTGTGACATGCTTGTAGGCTGTGCATGGTAAAGCTCGCAGGCACAGTTTTGAACCTATTCGGGTTCAAAGGATAATGGGTACACCCACCATCAGTAGAATGAATGCAGCATATAATGCACATTATGAACTTCGGAATTTATGCTTTATTAGGGTTTCACGTCCCAAGGCGACTAAGGTTACGAGAGACGCCATAATTGAGGGTTCTGGAAAGTTTAACTACTTGGAATTTGTCAACTTACACTGAAATCGCACGTGTACAGCACACGGGCGTCTTGTTTTCTGCCTCAATCAAAATGCAGCCGCCGCAGCCGATATTCGATCTCGCATCCTTGGGCGCAGTAGTCGAGCACCCTAACCACTACACAACCGCGGTGAGACGCTGAGAAACTACCATTGCTGAAATTCTCGGGAAAAGTATTGCGAACACATTAAAGCACCACTGTAATAATGTAGCAAACGTTGAGATTTATCTGAAATGTGACTAGACTTTTTAAGCCATCAAATATTTGGTCACCTTCATGACTTCGCTTTATTCGGCTTCTTGGGGTAGTGTAAGTCCGTAGTAGCTGTTGAAACTTAGCAGGTCATATTGTGCGACGAAGCAAAAAAAAAAAAAAAAAAAAAAAGAATCTTTCTGAAGGAAGTCAAAGTAGCACTCTGCACAAAATCTCCGTTTAGTCATGTATTATATTCGAATATTCCCACCTGCTCCATTATGTCCAGAACTGTCAGTTTTGCAGAGCGCACCCTGCTTAAACAAGGCAAATATCAAAATAAGCATAGACGGTTCGTTATATAATTCAAGCTCCTCTCCTTCGCGTCGTGCTTTCTTCCTTTCCTGTCGGCTGCATTTTCACTTTCCCGCCGCTAAAAGGCCCACTTGGCTCACTGGGTTTTGCTTGTCATCGCAGTGATGTCCTCAAGGTCTGAAACGGGAGAGATGCGAAAGGGTCTAAATGTTTAACGCTCCAATGCCTCCCAAGAAGCGCATTACAATTTGCTGCCGCCACCGTCTTTTCCTTTTTCTCCTTACCGCCTGTAAAGCGGATTTTCTTGCGCCACTCCCCATCAAGTGCCGTTCTGCAACATTTGCTCGACGTAGATTCACACTGAGCTTGGGCATAGAGAAAGAATGGTTTGGGTAGAAACGACACAGAGACGGCTGTGCGCATGTATAATGCAAGCCGCGTCTCGGAAAGTTGATATGAATGTTTGAGGTGTTCTAAGGGGGTCTTTCTTTCTTGTCGCGACCCGGCTTTGGTGCGAATAAGCGCGTTGGTGGCGGGCACTTGTCTCGCCTTGTTCACATTGTCGTCCGCTCTTGGAGCGTACTCTGGCTTACGACATTGTAACACTCTTTAAGCTTTCCTTTTTTGTTTATTTTGAGAGTATAGCTTGACAATGTTTTCCGAGTGGCAGGGCATAAAGCAAAGACAAAAAAGAGCAATTTCGTTTATAAAATGAAATGGGGAGCGGTACATCAGAAAAGAAGAACTTCAATACAGCGCAAAAATATATTAAGGATAACAGAAATATTTCAAAAAGAAATAAAAACAAAACGTATGTATCACAGTAGGGGCGCCAATCATCATCCCGCCTTAAAGGGGGCGCTCTTACGACTGCTTCATGCATCCGAGCTGCAAACAACCGGCGCACAAATTACTGCGCACCTTGCAAACAGATGTAGTCAGGAGAACAGTTATTTCCTCCACACGTTAACATGCTCACGCATATTGTGTTGTTGTTTTTTTAACTTTCTTGTTTTCGTGCCTGCGTTATGAAGTTTGTTGGGATTATGTAGTACAGACAATCTTTAGGAAAATATTACCGAGCAAACATGTGTACGTTACGTGCTTTAAATATGTTTTCGGGATCCTGCGTGGAGCGTCAGCATCCGATAAAAGTTTAGGCGCACTAAAAATGACGATATCGAAGGCATTATGGCACAGTAACCACGTGTACCCAGAAATATCCGCTAGCGTGGAGTAAGACCCATTAATTTTCTTTTCGTTGTAGACGAGTCTTTTCAAAGCAAATACATCGTACGTCAAGACTCATGAGTACTGTGATGGATTTCATGCAGGCTGTGCCTACAGCTGAACGAAATGTCTAGAGAAATAGCGGAGCCAACACGGCTACGACAGGAAATTAACAATCTTAGGCACACCAGCACGCAATATTTTGATAATGATGATGATGACGGCGACGACGACGACGACGATGATGATGATGATTGCAACCACTTCTTTTGCCGGCTACGACAAAAATATTTTAGCCTTCCCGAAGCCGGACATGCGATATTAGGGGGTACCAATTACGCAGATGGCTAACGCGCTAGCTATGAAGCGTACTACATTGTAACCAGGGTGAGATGTCAGCTGCTAAAACGTTCATCGCCATTTATTAGTCTTTAAACGGTGCCCCTTGCCTTGCACGAACCACGTGTGGCAATGTCGATGCACAAAGGCTCTAAAACCTCCTATGAAATGACTTGATCTTCCGCAGTTGCAGCGAACATCTCTATGTGCCGAGGTGTCCTATAGCCAACACGTTACATACTTACAGTGCCGGCCAGCGGTCTCGTTTCCTAGAGAAAAAGCTGCTGCCCATGTATGACTGTCGAATCCACTTCTTTTTGACCTATGCTGTCGAGTTCCAGCATAAGTAAGGTGAACTGCTTTGGTCCGCGAAGTTCTATGAAGTCATTGAATGCGCTCACTCGGCTTCGAGAAGACCAAGCATATCTACCAAGCGGGAGAAGACCAAGCATATCGGGCCAGGCATATGCACCAGGAGGTCGGGCGTGAGCGCTTTGTTGACTTCAATTTTGGAATGGGCAGCAATGATCTACGGCAGCGCTTCATCTGTACCTCGGAGCTGGAGCTTTTCCGTGAGCATCTAGTTTTGTAAAAGCATACTAGGTTAGTACACCTGCACGGAGTTTGTAGGCTGAGATCCCTTCACAGCATTTTTAGGCACTGAACGACCGTTTTCCTGTCCTGGCGGGATGCCAGCAACATCTTGCTTACAAGTCCTTTTTCGCCATTTTCATCAGCTTGCGTCAGCCAAGAAACATCACCTCTACTTTCCTGCCTTCATGTCGTCTTTACTTTGCCCGCCAGATTTGAACCGTCTGAAGGAGCAGCAACTTCCAAAGGGCGGTCATTGACTCATTGATCATGTTGTTAACCGCTAAAGATTGAAGGCCAAGCTCATAAACTGAGGTCGCACAGTTACTTCCTTTGCCCTATCGGCTAGGACATTTTAACTAGTATGACGTCAACTGTATTTCTCTATTCGGTTGTATTGGCTTGTTGGTTTTGGCGATGAGATTGTTCAGAAAGATTGGCTGCGCATTAATTTCTTCAATGGTTTTCTGAATCTTGTTGTGATACATCTTTTTTGTAAACGCGTTGTTATCTATCAGATCAACGTAGATGTCCCTCGTTATCAAGCCAGCCAGATTGTACTCTCTAGATAGGTTTGTCAGTGCGAAGTATCGGTCTTATTACATGCCTAACTCTATTACGCAAAAGATTCTTGCACAGGCTTAGGTCTTTCAGTCACCTTTAGAAAACTACGTGTGGATCCCCCCAAAAGTAGCATCAGTGGACCCGGACAAGCCTCCAAGCAGAGCCTTGTATCTTGTGCAACAGAGCTGTCCTCGAATTCAGCGGTTGTGTATTGGTAGCTCCGGCAGTGGCTTCTGTGCATGCGGCTAAGGCTCATTTCCATCTTTCCCTGACTGATCGTATTTCTTAAGAACAACAATATCCAAGTCTTATTGCGGGCTTTGAAACTGCCGCCTTCTAATGAGCAGTTCCGCAAGCCATGGTCTCGACGGTTGAATGACAAATCCAATTTTCTAAAAAGGCCGCTTTGTTTCCGTTAGATAAAGCACTCAGCCAGGCCCACATACACGCGTCCAGCTCAAGATCCCGCTCAAGTGTATCCCGCTCACGGTCCCGCTCACGGTCCCGCTCATGAAGGTCTCGGTCTCCAGAGGCAGTGTGCTCGCTTATATAGCCTGGAAAAGCCGTTGGCAGTGAAACTGTCCAATCAAGAAGCAGCACGTGACGGCGGCCCGAGAGGTCCAGTCAACGAGCGTGCTGGTAGTTCACTTCAAATCGGCCATGGCACGAAGGTGACTCGCCGCTGGGGAACTGGCACCTGGGTGTCTAGAATTTAAGGCATGTTTCAACACGCACCTCGCCAATACTTTTTTGCAGTGTATTGCTGCCTTGCGAAGCAGCACAGGAGCTTGCGAGAGGGGAGTATCAGCAGGAGAAACTTGACGTTCGGTTGACCGGAATCCGGGTGGCTTGCCCGTGCACAACACAGTTCACTGGCCGGATGGCGAGGGTGATGGCGAAGATTTCCGCCTTGGCCCGATGTTCGGCTGTCAGTGAAGCAATTGCTATCGATTTGTGATTGTGATATAGAAGTTTCATATCAAAAAATTCCGGGTTCTGAATATGCGGCCACATTGACGTATTTCGCATTGGTGGCGTTCTTGTGACTTCGTCGGAGTAGTGCTACTTGCGCTTCGCGTTGGTCTTTGTGATTTACTCGGTGTATGTGAATTGGGGTCAACATTTTCGCCGCAGATCTCGCATGTTTTCTGTGTTCCCGCTAACTGGTAGATTTCCCTACTTGTAATGGTATTTTGTTTTTATTGAGATGGTGCTCTTTGGGATGCGGGAACCACTTCTTGTATGATTGATTCCGTTCCTTCTTGGTTATGCGATGATAAGGAAGGACATAAGCTACGCGGCTGAGAACCAGCGCTTGCACGAAGTGTATACGCTTTTCAAACTCATTTTTCTTCCTGGGAACGGTGATGTGGCATATCATGCCGTGAGTTGAAGCCTCTTATCCTTATGGATTTTTACGGCGCGACTGGTGCAAAGGGTGCTAGGGATTCGCATTTCTAGAATGCGAATGACAATGACCACTCAATAATATCATCCTCCAGGGGGAGGTTGATGGTACTGAAGCTACAGTAATTCATGCCGTGAACTCGAGTCATTTAGAATTTTTCTAGGGCGCATTGCTAGGCGACTGTTGGTGGCGAAGACCTCGACGAACGTCACGGCCTTCTGCAAGGCCTCTTCCTTCTGCTCAAGCAAATCCTCGGCGGTCAGAATGGTGTGACAGTGTGCGCACAGGATAAATCTTGTACCGGGTAGTACCTGCAGCCGACGAGTAAAACCGATAATTGCGGCGTTGAATAGAAGGAAGAAGGTGATTGAACCTTGCTTATTGCCCTAATTTAGCTATTGGATATTGTCAGGTCGGGTATTCTCAATGCCAACAAAAGGCGCTTTGTCAGGAAGGTTATGACGTAACTGAAGATCTCTCCGCAGCCGTGAGTGGGAACTTGAAAAGGATGACATCGTTAGGAGCATTATTGAAAACAGCCTTTGAATGAAGTGCCAAAATTGCGATTATCACCCCGAGAAACGTTGGCGATGTCTTTTTTCTGGAGCAGAAGGAAAGCAACTTCCGTGGAATCGAGTAATCTTCTAACGTGGCATGAGAAAGCACTCCTGCACGAGAAGCGCACTAACACGCGATGTTTCAATAATGATAATGATAAGAATTTCCACTTTCAGAGACAGCAAGGAAGTTCCAACAGTCGTAATAGCAGTGATTAAACATATAACCTTCTAATTGGTTTTTTTTTTTTTTTCAAAGCTTGCATCTACTCGTTGCAAATGTCGAGCACCACCGGACTCCACCCGTACCGTCTTCATCTGAGCCTCAGTGTCAAACCTTCGAGTCAAGGCATAGTCACAAGTCTATATCGTTGGTTAGCTTATGTCGACCATTATTGAGCTTCAATATTTACTTTCATTAAGTAACTGCAATTATTTACTAACTTTGATTTAAAGTTGACCCTTACGCTCACGCATCAAGTCACATGTCATTAGCTCATTTACGTTGATTATAATTAACGGGAGTAATTAAAACTTCTGTATAGTTGCAGTTAATTAATTATGTCTGATAAAAAAATTTCAACATTGCTCTACAGCATCAAGTCATATAGTGTCGGATAGCTTATATCAAGTGCAAGTCGATGAGAATAATTACAGGTCCTAACGAATTACCGTTGATTTCTCAGCTGAAATAAATATCGAGATTTATGATACAAGGTCATCAACGTTAAAAAGATCTGGTCGAGTGGAATTCAAAACCAAACACTAAGCCATACAAAACTGGGATATCACTCTCCTAAACCGGTTAAATCATGGCTAAACCACTCCCAATTTTATTGTTTTTCTTCTCTTTGTCTTTTACGCGCACTACGTAGCACGCGTTATTTTTCGCTGCAGACATTGTGCGCGCCGCACAAGCTAGAGCACAAACTGTGCAAGGATTGCTGCTATGCATGATATGTGCTCATACACACACACATCACTGCAGACTGCAGTGGAATATAACTGCCTACTGTCAATAGCTGCGGCGCCCTAAGGCGCGCACTGAGTGGGCCGCCCATGAACCTTCGCGCATCTACCGCAGGCACCGTCTCACCAGGTGACCCGGCAGGGCCCGTACCGGCGCGCCAACGCCCTGCAGGCGTCCGTGTCCACGCTGCGCTTCCAGATCACGGCACGGCACCTGGCGCACGGGCTGCTCAGGCTCCGCTGCTCTTCTTCCATCAACAAGAACCACTCGCGGAGCAGCCAAGAGCTGCTCATCGGCACGCAGAGGCACCCGGCCACCGAGAAGAGTACGCACACGCCTAAATTGCATGACGAAAATTTTCTACTTATCTTAGTTTGGTTTCTAACGCTATCGCATTAAAGACCCCATTCACGATAAAATCTGGCGTCGTTGTCGGCGTCAGCGTCGAAGTTGTAAGCGAAAACTCACAATCATGGCGAGTGGCAGCTGAGATGGCAGCGCCCTGATTGGACGCGTAGGGTTTCCTGACGCTACATTTAACAGAAGTTGCCAACTCGGGTACTTTTTTTTATTATTGGAAGGTGACATCAGGATCGGCCTTCCAGAGCCCTTGCATTTTGAAGTGGTTCTTTCTATGTTGGTTGGTAGCCCACTTACAGGCGGAGCTTAAATGTACTCCATTATTATTTTCACCTTTCAATAAGCGGCATCTTTTCTTCGCTAACGCTCACAGTTGCATCCCTTGCACCGAAGAGTGAAAAAACAAAAACAAATACAGGATCGAATTAAAAAAAAAAATTTATACCTTCCCGGCCCTGCACTGTTCATGCATGCTTTTGTTATTCTGCAAAGTGGCAATGAATATGTGCATAAAGCTAAATGAAACACTTTTGAGATAGAACAGCTGATATTGCTGGCCAGTTGTTAATTGTGCGCGCTGCAATCAAATTTTATTGAAACATGTACTGAAAACAACAATGAGCAACACAAACATCTCATAAAAATAGGTGAAATATCCAATTATTGTTACTTTACAAGAGAAGTCTGGGCGCGAATAGGACCTTTTTTCAACCCAGTATAAATAAAAACGACCGCAATATAATGACTAGATACAACAAAATCAAATAGGAGATGAATAGCGACATAACGGAATCTATTACGAACTGAATATTTGTACTGATAGTCGCTACATGCGCATATATTCGTTGAATAAAACAGGCAACCGTGAGTAACAGTGCAGAGCCAGAGACGACTTTGCGTAGTGCTACAACTTACAGATCCAAAGATATAGCTGTTAAGAGGCGAAGCCCAATAGTACATCTAGGGGTCGCTGGTCGGGGTCAGTGCCACAGTTTTGCTGGTGGTGACACAAAACAATAAACTAGTGCCACCCCTCACCTCATGGGTCTGGTCATAGATAAGTATGAGCCGTGAACTCCGAGATCGCCCATCCAGACAGGCATTTCTGAAGTATCCTGAGCCCTGCCACACCGTAGTGTATTAAAGGCCATGTATAAGTACTATAAACAATCCCACGTTAATAGACAGCTTTGGGGCTCTCGACCTATCATACCACTCGTCCTGATTGTGACATGATAACACCTTGCTCGCTGTAGGCCCTGCCTTTGTGCAGTAGTCGAAAAAGGCGGGAGCGGTCATTCGAACATTATGTCAATTATTCGAACCGTTTCGGAAAGTTGAGAACGTGTTCATTTTTTTGGTGCGATTTCAATTTTTGTTTTATTATTCACGCACATCAAAAACAATAAAAGCAAATCAAATTTTCCTTCTTGTTTTTTTGTGGTGTAGGCATCGCGTGAATTGAATAAGTTGTTAATCATAAGATTATCCCACAGAAGTTGTTAACGCGAAAATCTCCTTCATGCAACAGAGCAGCATCGTTCGGTTTGTTGTGATTGTTGAAGCGCCACGGGATAAAAACTGCTCGTGAGTCTTCACCTGAAAATGCATTCTTTTCACGTGCAGCCTACGAAGAGGAGAACGCGCCAGAGGTGACGGGGGTAAAGTCGTACTACTCGGTCGGCGACAAGATCGACCTCAACTGCAGCGCACTGATGACAACCGATGAGATTGAACTCGAATGGTTTATCAATGACGATGAGGTGCGCCGAATTATTGAACATTTAACCATTTCAGTCACATAGGCGGGGTGGAAGTTTAATTTAAATGCACGTTCACAGTAAACTAAATCAATAAAAAAATAAAATAAGCCAAAGCTACGTTTTGTCGAAGTCCGAAAGACAAATCAGGCATCTTTTAAAATAAAACTGACAAACAATCCAAGCCTGCTGACGTCAGCTGCTTAGTGGAAATGAAAAGTGCAAAACGCGTGAGAGATTTTCTTGTACCTTGGGCATGCCAAAGGAAATAGATAAAAACCGCATTTACAACTTGGCGTACAGACTTAGTGCGTCCAAGAAATAGGAGCTTCGAACTAAGGTCCTTCTAACATGCAACGGTGCGCGAAATCATGTCACGAGTGCGCAGCAGAGTATTTATATAATCTCGTTTTCTAAAGTAAATTTTAATCTCTGATTACGACGCTACATATATGTGCCATCTATCTAACGTGTGAAATGTGCAAAAAAAAATGTATTTCAAGTCCATCAGACGTTTTTTCCATGGTGTCATTCTCTGGAACTTGGTTTTTTTTATGTGTTTGGAACATTCACACACACATGTTTTTTTTTTCTTAACCTGTATTTAGCCTACTATAGAAGAGGTAATTATGCTTGAAACGTATATAATCAATAATTATTTTTACGCCGGAATAGCCAGAAACATTTCACTATTCAAGACGACATGACGAAGAAACAGCAAAATTTGTTTGATGAGTGGTTTGGTTTCCTTTAGGACGCTGAACGTTCCAAACTGACTAGGACTGTGATGGACGCCTTACTGGATGGCGCTGAATTTATTAAAACCACCCGAGGCTCTTTATAATGTGCACTGAGATTGCACAGGAAATGGAAGCTGTGCGTTTAAACACCATCTAAACACGGCCCCCAAGGCCAGGAACGACTTCGGATCACCCGAAACAGTTGCCAAGCGCCGCATCCACTGAGCCAACAGGGCCCTGTATTTTATTTCTTTTTTTAGTAATTTTGCTCTCACCACACCAACCGTCTGAGGTCGCAGGAGGTAAAACTGACCTTAATAAGGATGTTTCTTTGAGGGTGGAAAAATTGGATCCTCAAGACACGCTTAAGAGGAGAATGCAGATATCAAGATTAAATTCATGCTACTATATGCAAGTGCCTTATGCATCATGATGGCAGTAGCATTAAATATTTACAGGTGAGCTACTTGAGACGCCGTACTAGAGGGAGTCGGCTGAATATCGACCACCTAGGCGCCTTAAAAGTGCACTGGCATTTCCCAGTACACGAGCGCTTCGTATTTAGTCTCCGTAAGAATACAACTGAGACAGTTATACAGACCCTGCACACATTGCACTCATTACTGCATCAGTGTCCGTCCATCACGCTCAGTATCGCAACTCTGTTCGTGCGGGAACATTATTTTATATAAGCCTTCATGTTTGTGCATGCTCACAGGACAATAATTGGCACGCTACTGAGCGTCGTTTTCTGAAACCATACTGGCTGATCTGAATTCTTTTCTGCCGCTTTGTTTTGCCGATAGCACATGCCTGCTGGCTACGTCACGCGGTACCCTGTGGGTCGACAGCCCGAGACCGGCCTGCGTGAAACCGTGGTGCGGCTGCGCTTCGTGCTGCAACCCCGACACTATCACAACGACGAGCTGCGGCTTCGCTGCACAGCTACGTTCTCCAAACTACTGACGCTCTCCTCGGAAGAAACGGTGCTCATCGCCTCGCAGCAGACACCGGGATTCCACATAGCCGAGAGTCGCTCCGGTAAGGCACACGCCGCGTCGGGGCGCGTCAAGGCAAATTAAATAACCAGTTCGGCAAGACATTAGACTCCTCAATTTATTTCTCCGTAAACATCGAGTCCTCATCTGTATTGCGAATAAGTAACAAAGCGATACGAAGTTGCACAAAATTTACAAACGGCCCTTTTTTATGTGTAATCTACGATGATTGTGAGTGAATTGAGCTTGTAATGGTACAGGTGCGTCACAAATGTTGCAGGTTTCTGGTGAGAAAGTACGATGAGTCTCAATATTGCTATGTCGACGAAAAACCTGGACATTTTCTCCTTTGCCGGTCGCAATGCTGAATTTTCTGACTAAAAGAAAAAACATACGGTGCGATAAACAATGCAAGCGCGGGATAGAAATTCGAACTAGAGTTTTTCAACTTTCACATCAAGTTAATTTCGTTTGATTCATTTCCGCGGCATTAATAATTTTCTGTTTGCGTGACTGGTAAGACACTGACGAATCGACTGAACCTTCTCTTTGTGTACATATAATAATCATAGAAACTGAATTTTGTAAGAAAAAGTCATGCAAACATTCAGAGCAAATGTTGTCTATTATTATCAGCTGTACTGCTAATAATAGGCATCTGCAAACATACTGGCCACACAAGCGTGTGCCCTTTTCTCTCATTATTTAACGTCTCAAGGAAGACTTTGCAATGAAATTAGTCGTGATTAACCACTATAATAGCTAGCTTAGAATTAATTGCAGTTCTTAACTCAGTATCAAATATTACAAAAATGGTCGAAAACTACATTTAGTACATAAACAACAAGAATGCTGTTAAATGCCGCATTTTCTATACCAATAATTGAACAAAGTACAAGCTTTCAGACCCCGCTCGATTCCAGTAGGGAACAGTAAATAATGCTGAGCCTTGAACGTTTTATTACCTTTCGGCCTACCAGTCTTACCATCTAATGTCGCGGTGAAGATAACCTCCCGAGCACGAGCAGCGTAGGACACCTAGCTCGCCGTCAACTTTTTGAATGCATTGAAAATACCTAATTTTAGATGCGTAGATTACTATTAGTGCTCCAGGGAGGTTAATAACACCCTATTGTTATATGTGTCGCTCCAAATTTGCCAACTCTGCGCACCTAAAACAAATAATGCATTGTCAGGCGCTTTCATGTTTCACTTACCATTTGCCGTCCCTAATACCGAATACTGAGGTACAGCGAGAGGATTAAAATTTCCTTAGTTTAACTTCACAAAACAACAGCACTACAAACGGAACAAGAATCCAGTCATGGTACTACAGAGTTAAATATCCCGAACCTGCACGCGGAGCTATGAGTTACGCCACATTGGAGAGCTGTGAATCCTTTCGTACCTCCGGGATTCTATATAACGTGCACAACTTCTTCACTTTTTCTCTTTCCCTACACTGAAATGTGCATTTCGAGCCCGATCAGATACTATGTAAATGGGTCAGCAGCTGAGTGCTGAATTGAACATGACTCACAGCGGCATTTCCTATTGTGTGTTGGTATACTATCGTAACAGTTATTCCGTCAATTATGCGCGACAGTATGCTTCAGGTTTGTATCATAAAATAATTCGCAGCTGTTCTACTCGAAACGTCACTTTGGCCAGAAGAAAAAAAAAATGAAACTTTTCACAGCAAGTATGAATGTCATCCAAAAGAAAACCAAATGCTTTTTTTTTTCTTTACGAATATAGTTGGCAAGAACTATTTATTTTTGTATGAAGGAAACTGCATTTATTCTAATAATTTCTTTGCCTACGTGCCTTCTCACGTGGAAATAGGCAATGTCTGGTCGTTGAATAAAACGTCTGTTCAAAAGCCAACACACTAAAAGTTGTTAATAACACTGTCACAAACAGAGCTAGATACCGAACAATTAATATAGGTAGCAATCATCTGCAACAACACAACACCGAAATATCTGCGCGCTAAATCGACCAAGATGCGAGGCCACTCTCGGTAGAGACATCAACGCTACTCGGCAAAAGCACTCCATCCATCTGACAAGAAAATATTCTTACAGAGCATGAAATTCTCATATATATTAGCGGGAACAAAAAAAACAAGATTACATTTCTGGTTGTTTTTGAGCATTTTTTGCAGGCATTGTCCTTCAGAATGGTCTCCTTTTTTTTTTAATTCACTGCACTACGTATATTTTACCAGGATAAGCAAAGGACGGAAAGAATTAGAGTAATTTTAATCCCTGATTTTAACAGGATGACACGACAACGCCTCTCCCCGAGGATCCTCGATTTTTGGTGCATCAACTTCGCTAATAGTTGACTTAACAATTTGCACCTCTACATTCTCGCACACGCGCAATATCACTCAGTAATAAGCAACCGCGTTATGTGCAGGTTAATCAACATAAGATATAAATCGCTGCCATAACCAAGCCGCCCGGACGTGTCTCGAAATCCAAGCGTCCTGGAGAGTTTCATTCCTATCTCAAACGAGCTGCCTGTGTTGGCAACTACTGCTGACTAGACCATGTCATGCGGTCTCGTGATGTCAAACAACGCGATCGTTAGTCAGTGGCCAGCCAGGCCTCCTGCTAACTACCACCTGCATGCCAGGGCCATGCCCGTCATTTCCCATCCACAGCACTGAAGCTGGAGTTTGTGGAGAACGAGGGCTCTAAAGCAGTAGCGTTAAAAATTAGAGCTAGCCTCTCGGAGAAGCTGTTTTGTACGGTTGTTAGGGAGGCGCTGAACTTGTGCAGCAAAAAATTTCTTGTTCAATATATTGACGTATACTGCTCGAACCTTTTCTCAGAATTAGTGCTAAACAGACCAGCCCGGTAGAAGAATACGAGATAAGCGCTGCTAACTCAGGGGATGGTCGGCACTTCTCCAGTCTTCCCCTTGCTTTTCCGATGTGATTTAAGCTGTTCCTATGAAAAGAATTGCCCTGCTAACTAGCTCGACCTCACTACAGCTCTCTGAAATGTTTGCAATTGTTACCTTTCGGAATACAATAGCTGGAACTTCTGCAACACGTGTCAAGTAAAATAAACATCTCTCATAGCCTCATCAGCAAATGCAGGAAAAACGAGAGGCTTAATTAGGAGCTAAATAATAAGATATCCAACCGCTACATCATCATCATCAGCAGCAGCAGCCTGACTATTCCCACTGCAGGGCGAAGGCCTCTCCCATATTTCTCCACTTAACCCGGTTCTGTGCTAGCTGCATCCACTTGACCCCCGCGAATTTCTTAACCTCATCCGCCCACCTAACTTTCTGTCGCCCCCTGCTACGTTTTCCTTCTCTTGGAATCCAGTTTGTTACCCTAAGCAACCATCGGTTATCCTCTCTTCGCACTACATGTCCTGCCCATGCCCATTTCTTCTTCTTGAATTCCACTAGAATGTCGGTAACTTGAGTTATTTCTCTGACTCACTCTGCACGCTTCCTATCTCTTAATGTTACCCCTACCATTTTTCGTTCCATAGCCCTCTGGGTTGTCCTCAACTTAAGTAGAACTCTCATGGTTAGCCTCCACGTTTCCGCCCCATAGGTGAGTACAGGTAAGATGCAACTGTTGTATACTTTCCTCTTTAGCGATACCGGTAAGCTGCTAGTCATAATCTGCGAGTGCTTGCCAAATGCGCTCCATCCCAATCTTATTCTTCTTGTTATTTCCTTTTCAAGGTCCGGATATGCGGTTACTACCTGTCCTAAGTAGACATAATCGCCTACTACTTCCAATACTTCGCTACCTAATGTAAACTGCTGTTCCTTCCCGAGGCTGCTGAACATTACCTTAGTCTTCCGCATATTGATTTTCAAGCCTACCTTCCTACTTTTCTGTCTAGGTCATCAATCATTATTTGCAGTTCATCCCCCGAGTTGCTTAGCAAGGCAATGTCATCAGCAAATCGCAGATTACTGAGGTATTCTCCATCTACCCTTATCCCTAACTGCTCCCATTCCAAGTCTCTGAATACTTCCTCTAAGCAAGCTGTGATTAGTACTGGGGAGATTGTGTCTCCTTGCCTAACACCTTTCTTTATGGGAACTTGTTACATTATTTATGCAGAACTATGGTTGCTGTGCAGGCACTATATATATCTTCCAGCACTTTCACGTACGGCTCGTCTACCTCCTAATTTCGCAATGCCTCTATGACCGCCGATGTTTCAATTGAGTCAAATGCTTTTTCGTAATCAATGAATGCTATGTATAAGGGCTGGTTATATTCCGAGCATAACCGCTACAAACACAAAGTAAAGAACCGGGAATTATATTTTTGTTTTGTTTTGATAACTGTGATGTTATAATTATTTCGTAAAAATATTTGTATAAAAAATAGAAGCGAAAGCATGTGGCTGGTGAAATCCGATACCAATGCCTCCGAACCTCGCGTACGGCTCTCTGCTGCTGAGGTACATAACGGCTGCCTAACCGCCGACTTTATTAAGCATATATGTTGGGTTTAACCTACTCTTGGCTTGACAGTGATTGAAGAGCCGCCCTTCATCACAGAGGCAGGCATGGCAATTCTAGTGAGAAAATACGCCGTGCTGGCTCAATGGTTAGGACGCAAGACTACTGAACTCGAGTGCCCTGATTCAAATCTCACAGCTTCGAATCCGATTATTATTTTTTTTTCTCCAAGATGGCGCCCAGTAAGGACGCATGTGCGCTGTACTCTCGCCCATTCTTTGGCAAGCAGCAGTTTTTACGCTGTGCCGACTGTGCGAAACGTGTTCACTCGAAGTGCGTCACTTGGGCGGATGCTGAGCTACAACTGTTGAAGTCTGGCTCACTGCCATTCGTGTGCAATTTGTGTGCGTCGTCGTCTGACAGTGCTAGGCTTAGCGATGGTAGTGCGCCGGCAGCTACGCTCCTTTCTTCCGTCGCCCCGATCATTTCCAACCCAACAGGTTTTCCCACTTCAACCCCGACCGGCGAACATGGCTGTGAGTTTGCCTCGCTACGGGCTCTCCTCCTTGACGCGCTTGAGGGGATCTCTTTTCTCGGCGATTAGGTTGCCCAGCTGCGGGAGGAGAATGAGCGCCTTCGTGTGGAGAACTCGCGGGCCTTCGCACAACAAGCCGAGGTCACTGCCTCTCTACGTGCCGACGTTCGCGGCCTACGCCAGGAACTTGTGCGGCGCGCTGCTTCGCAGTGTGAAAGCCCCCTCACTGAGTCTGTGGGAAATCCTACCCGTGTTGACCAGGCGTCTGTGGACTACTCCGCCGCTCTTCATCGAGGGCTGTCTCCCGGCGATGTTGCCGGTCCATCATCTGTCTCTGCTCCTCCCCGTGCGGTTAACCCTCCTAGTGCAATGAAGAAGCACCGAAGTCCAGCCATTACTGGCGCATCGAGCTTATCCGTCCTTAACGCTGCCAACCAAAAGAATCGTCCGAAGAATATTTTCGTCTCTAAACTCAGTTCCGTAACAACATCGGTAGACCTTGCGAACCATCTAAAGTCAATGAATGTTACCCCTATTTCCTGCCGGCAGCTGAAAACAAGGTACGACTCGTTTGTTGAGCCTTCGATGTGGCCTATGGGTTCCATTTACAAGGACTTTCGTGGGAAGCTTCACGATGATATGCTGCATCCCTCAGAACTGACGCTAAATTGCAGTGGCCCCTAATTTGGACATCTGTTATCAAAACGCCCGAGGTCTTCAGACTAAGGGATCTGAATTTTTTTCTAGCGTTTTGTCCTGTTGTTATACCGTTGTTGTGGTTACCGAAACCTGGCTGTCAAGCGATACTCCTTCCAATGATTTCCTTCCAAATAATCACTCTGTTTTTTGTAGCGACCGCCCTGAAACAGGACCCAAACAAAAAGGAGGCGGAGTACTCATTGCTATTGATAGTTGTGTGAAGTGTGTTCGACATTCCGATCTGGAAACTTTTGAAGAATGTGTGTGGCTTCAGCTCACTTAAAATCGGCATGAAAAACTTTTACTTTCTGCTTTCTAAATTCCTACGAACCTTCCTCCTCCAGCCTATGATGATGTTCTGCTCTCAGGTGAAAATGTTATAACTCGTCATAGCAAACACAAACTTCTTATTTTAGGCAATTTTAATACTCCTGGTATCAACTGGAACTCATTTATTTCTTCGCACAACAATCATTACGTATTAAGTAAGTGTAACTCTCTACTTGATTTTATAGCCTTTAACTCTTTGCAACAACACAATTTCATTGAAAACTGCTGTGGTAATATTCTTGACATCTTTCTATCGAATTTTGAAGGTGTTCGAGTCTCGAGTTCAGACATACCGCTGACTCGCTGTGAAAAATTTCACCCTCCACTTCTAGTTACTACTGCTGTCTCTGCCTCACCTTCTACTAATTCAGATCGGGTGAGGAATGCGCCCCGTTTCGCGTATGCATATGGTGATTATGTCGGTCTTTTCAATTTCTTCTCTTCCGTCGACTGGTCCCTTTTAAATGACATTAATGATTCAGACGAACAAGTCAGTCGCTTCACTGAAATAGTTCTTGATGGTATGCGCCGGTACTTACCTTTGCATGCTCCTACGCGCAGGAAGTTCCCTTCCTGGTTTTCAAGGGAAGTAATAACGGTGTTAAAACTCAAGGAACGGGCCTATCGTAAAGCGAAACGCCCTGGGTTTCACAACGGGGCAGATGAGTTTCGCCGCTTGCGTTCTCTTTGCAAACGCTTGTACAAGCGGCACTACGACTCCTATCTTGAGTCTTTAGAGAGCAGTGCCTCAAACCGTCCTAGTCAGTTCTGGCGTTGCGTTCGCAAGCGTGCCATTAAATCTAATTGAGTATCAGCTTAGTTGACTCTCAGGGGTCGGAAATTCGGGATGTTGCCGATAGTTTTACACAATATTTTTCCTCCGTTTACAAACATCCACATTGTGATTCCATTTGCCTCCCATCGGGTGCACTATCTAATTCCGTTATCTTTGACGAGGAGTTGATAACTGAGAGTCTTAAGCGTCTGAGACCATCTTTGTCTCCTGGACCTGATGGCATTCCAGCCGCCATAATAAAAGCCTTCAGTTATATCTTTGTACCAGTACTGACTGCCGTATTTATTAACTGTTTAAAAAATGCTGCCTTTCCTCGCGTGTGGAAAATGGCACGCGTGTTTCCCGTCTTCAAGTCTGGAAACAAATCTGATGTTTCCAATTGTCCGATTTCTCTACTATGGGCAACCTCTAATCTTTTCGAATTAGCTTTGCACAGTTTACTTTCCTTCCATCTCAAACATATCATAGTACCGAATCAACATGGCTTCATGTCGGGTCGCTATACTTCTACCAGCCTAGTCACGTTTATGACGTATACCTCTGCAGCAGTCCTTCAGAGAGGTCAGGTTGACACTGTGTACTGTGATATGAGCAAAGCTTTCGACGTTGTCACTCACTCACTACTTCTTGAAAAGCTTCTACTCTCTGGCGTCGAAGTCTCACTCGTAGCCCTCCTACGCACTATCTTCTTGATCGCTTCTGCTTTGTCAGTGTCAATGGACAGACTTCTTTCGTTTACCCTGCAACGAGTGGAGTTCCTCAAGGTTCAGTACTAGGCCCGCTTCTCTTCTCCGTTTTTATTAATGATGTTTCCTCAGCGATCAAGAACTCCTCGTTTCTTCTTTATGCTGATGATATAAAAATATTCAAGGTAATACATTCTTTTCAAGATTGCTTGTTGTTGCAATCGGACATATCTGCTTTTTCTGATTGGTGTACGAAGAATTGACTTACCCTCAATTCTTCCAAAACTAGGGTTGTCTCATTTACTCGTAAAACACATAGCTTTCTCTACCATTATTCTGTGAATTCTGTGCTGTTGAACAGGGTTGATGAAATAATGACCTTGGTGTACTTTTTGACCGCACCCTCAGTTTCTCCTCTTATACTATACGCATTGCTCAGCGCGCTATGCGCACACTCGGATTCGTTTGTAGACTTTCGAGAGAATTCCGCAGTCCACCTTCGTTCTTAAAACTGTACCTGTCCATATGCTTGCCGCTCTTGGAGTACGCGTCGGTTGTTTGGAATGGCACTTGCAAATCGAACTTGGACAAGGTTGACAGAGTACAAAAAAAATATTTTACGAATATTTCATTATCGCTTTCCTGGTGCAACTTCCTCCTCTCGCTCCGCCAGGAGCGCCCAACTGAATCTTCCTTCTCTTCACTGCCGTCGTATCAGAGTTGATATCATTTTTCTATACAAACTTCTTCATGGCCACATTATGTTCCCTCAGCTCTTAGAGTACATCCTACTGCCCGTTCCGCGAAAGAGCATGAGGTAATTCAGACCATTTCAAGTTTCTCCTTCTCTTCATTCCTATTCCCCTCTGGACAGAATGCAGTGGTTATTTAACTCTTTTTGTCTTTACCTTGACATCTTCCAAAACTCGCTCTGTTCGTTTATATTGGATGTTCGTAGCGTTGTATTCTAAATAGTACTTTATCACATATAACTACCACTTTCTAGCCTGAAATATTGTATTTACTTCACTTTTTGCTTTTCCTCCTGTTAAATGCTGTCTGTATCTTGAGCTGCTTTTTATCCGTTTCTTACTTACATTTTAACTTTAAACTTTATATTCGAATCTTACTGTCCCGCGTTCAATTCTATTTCTTTATTGTATTTTCCTGTATTTCCAACCTGTGTTTTAAGACCACGCACTAGTTGCGCCTGGAATGGCTGTTTATTTTATGTATATTTCTATATTACTATATTCATTGTCAGTTATTTGTTGTTGCTTTTTTCTCTCTATCTACCGTTCTTTTTTTATTTCGTGATGTGCTCAACAAATCTCTCGCTGTGCATATAAGTGATGCTATTCATTGATTCCTTGCTTTCCGTGACACTTTTCGTCTCAGTTTCATTTCATGTGTTATTAATTTCTCCTTTGTGTTCTATCTGTGTGTGTAAAACATGTGTGTGCATTTTCTTTTTTTTTTTTTTGCTGCAGTACGAAGACCACATGGTTGTTCCTGCGCACATTAGATAAAGATTTATTGATTGATTGATTGATTACTACTACTACTACTACTACTACTGCTTTGTGAGAACATCGGGAAGCCTTTTTTGTCTAACCAGTAAATTTCCTCTCGTCCTCTTGTTTGCCTGTAAAGCGTGCACTCCCGCAGTATCTTGTAGTATGCAACAAAACCATCGTTACAAACATTGAGAGAGCTTATATGCATTGCACGTTCCCCTAGTGTGATCATGTTACATGCGCATTTATTATTATTATTATTATTATTATTATTATTATTATTATTATTATTATTATTATTATTATTATTATTATTATTATTATTATTATTATTATTACTACTACTACTACTACTTTGTGAACCATCATGAAGGCTTTTTTATCTAACCATTAAATTTCCTCTCGTCCTGTTGTTTGCCTGTAAAGCGTGCACGGCCGCAATATCTTGTAGTATGCAGCAAAAGCATCTTTACAAACATTGAGAGAGCTTATCATATGCCTTCCATGTTCCCCTAGATCATCATGTTACATGCGCATTTATTATTATTATTATTATTATTATTATTATTATTATTATTATTATTATTATTATTATTATTATTATTATTATTATTATTATTATTATTATTATTATTATTATTATTATTACTACTACTACTACCACTACTACTTCTTTGTGAGACCATCGTGAAGGTTTTATCTAACCATTAAATTTCCTCTCGTCCTGTTGTTTGCCTGTAAAGCGTGCACTGCCGCAGTATCTTGTAGTATGCAACAAAAGCATCTTTACAAACATTGAGAGAGCTTATCATATGCATTCCACGTTCCGCTAGTATGATCATGTTGCATTCTCCTTCACTAGCGCTTTCGCAGTGACAAGTGTGCCCCAACACTCCGTTTTTTGTGACCATTTGCAGATGCGTGTCTTGCATCTTCATGCGTATCTGGCGCTTCGGGAAAGGGGAATGCAGAATTACATGCTCCTGGAAGCACACTGCGATAGACGATGTCTCAGACTGCGCTGCAGTGGTCACTAAATACCACCTTTTATTGCGAAAGCAATACTAATCTAGGTTTCGAGCCTTCAGCGTAGCGCGGCAGTAGCCACGTACGTCTTGCCCATGTGAAGCTGTGACGTCACACCTCACGTGACACAAAATCGAGAGATGGGCTCCCAACTCAAGCGGTCCGCGTGGTGCGGTCGGGGGTGGTAGAAGCATTTACTGCCAATATTACAAAGGGTGGCGACGCTGCCCCCTGCATCGCATTTGAAAGCCTCCTTCATGTATGGAAGGCCCTCTTACAAAACAAAAGAAAGCCCTTCGGGGGCTATGCGAGCGAGAGCGCGTGTAGTGATCTTGCGCTGGTCCTTATAGGAGGTACTGGTGAGTAGCTTCTCCCAGTAATGTAGGGCCACCTCTGGTGAAGGAGGATGAGAGAATGAGGGGCAGGTGAGTAATATGTGTAGAAAGTCGCCAGGGAAGAAAACTGGTCAGGAAAGCGGGCGTGGAGAAGGATGGGGTATGGGGCTGTGTGCTTTTGCAGCTTGCGCCAATGGGCAGCTTGTGTTTTTGTAAGATTCGGGGCAAAGGGTGCGTAAGTCCTCCTATTTTCGCGATGATAAGTAAGGATGTCACGAAATGACAGCAGGCACTCCCCGGCTGTTCCTCCCCAGCCTGGAAAGTGAGACCTCGGGCCAGGGAGTGAGCTCCTCATTACCGGGAAGGCCCGCATGTGCGGGTGTCCAAATAAGAGTGACAGATTATCGGGGTAGCCAAAAACGCAAAAGGCGGGAGCTGTTGAGCCGCGGCTCAGATGGCAGGAGCTGCCAACTTCGGTCTCTCGTTTCGCATGGGACGGTTATGTCAGAATCAGCCTGCTTGGACGCTGGCATTCACGTTACCCGTGTAGGCCACTAAGGCACGTTCATACGGCTTGGTTAAAGCGGGGCTTTATATGTGGGCTGAGGAAGAAGAAAAAGAGAAGAAAAAGAACGCTCGGTCACCTGCAGCTAATGCTTTCGCTCAATATTTGGTTCAGCAGCATTGAACTCTTGTAATTTTTGGCTTCATTTCAAAACTATCTTTTCAGCAATTTCGATCTATAGAGGAATATTGGAAGAATAATCATTGTGCTTCGCTCAGCAACAAGAGTTTTCACTAGGGCCGATTAGGTCAGGTTTTCACAAAAAGAAAATGGCACTTGAGGCGAATTGCATCCTGCGAAATGTGAAAGCGGATGTGGCTGCAAGTGCTATCTGGTCTTTCTTTTTTGTCCTAATAGACAGAATATCCCGCTCGGCTTCACAGATAAAAATTTCAATTTTACAGATCTGAAAGCTGGTAAGGCCATTACTGTCATGTCTCGCTAATATGGGCAGTTAGGTTCCCGAGCAAATCTGTTTGTAATATCTGTTGTTGTGAAATCGAGTAGATGCGGCTTTCTACCTTCCACAAGCTGCAGGGAGAATTTATTTGCAACCCTTCACATGTACATAGCGGATTTAGGCAAGGTCTGATCTGGGAACTTTGAACTGTAAATCATGAAACCGCAGAAAGAGTCATCGATAAAGTCGTTTGCTCCACGTTTTATTTGCCACCCTCAAATGGCCTGCACTGAAGTGCAGAAAAACAAAACATCCTGTAGGGTAGCGGATATTTTGCTCTCATTACTGCCCATATTAACGCTACCTAAATGTATGGGCCCTATTAGGACCTGTGCATTCCACCACTATCCATTGCATGGACTTCGAGTTTTCATAATAACGACAGGTAAACATATATAATAGGCCGGTCCTCAAAAAAATTGCCCATACCTTCAGTCGTCTATATTATCCGAAGTCGTATTAACGATGCACGTCTGCACTAACAACTAGCTGCAAAGCTAAGATTACAGTGCGTAATTGCTGACTTTTTTGCGCAAGGAAATACAATATTTGTTCATTATTTGCACGAACTTTCAACTGCCCATTTAATAACGTTAGTCGTTTATTGCTACATAAATTCATGCCAATCCATAATTTCACCAAGTTGCTTCTAGCGTAAATAGAGAGAAACATCTCTACGGCATGCAGGTCCGCAGTTGCTGTTGCACTACATTGGAGTGGCCGCTCCCAAGGTAGAGGATTGGCTAGTACCAAACGCATTCTGCCGCAACACAGCATATCTGATATCAAATTCATTTTCTCATTCCCTATCTCCGTTTTTCCTTTACAGGAAGAAGCGCGCCAGGCTGCGGCACGCTTTTCTGGACCGCTCTGGAAGCCGTGTTCGTATTTTTCCTCCTTCGCTAAAGCATTCGCACGCCGTCTGTTCTCCAGAACAACCGTTCGAATGGACAAGGCAGTGGCGTTTCGCTCTGTGTGTAACATCTTCGTTGCTCAGGCTTGGCGACAATCGCCGTTTACAGGGCAGAAACTCGTTGAAATACGTTCCTCTGCGGTACGTCGGACCAGTGCGCGTTAAACTGTATTGCACTTCAGACCCAGTGCTGGATGACCGCTACACGCATCTACGATCTGAGGGTGATTTGGTTTCTTGTTATTGCTGTTGTTGTTACTCTTTCCGCATTTAAGGTGTGGACAAATACTTACGAGAGCCTGTTTGAACATGATGTGTTTGATAGTAATTTTCGTGAGCGCTGTGGAAGTATCGCTGCATAGCTTTGTGTTGTAGAATGTGAGCAATGAGGCGGCAACTGTCCCAACATCACTGCAAGAGGGACTCAGCTTTTGGTGCTCTCAGTAGGAACCAACTATCACATTACCTTTACTGAGGTAAGTACGAGTAATCTGGATCTTAAGATGCCTGTCATGTGTTTCTTTGAACTCTCGGAGGCATTTATAAATAAACGCTCCCGTAGGGTTGCAGGTGAGGAATGTGCATGATAAAATGCCTGTAATTTTTATAAAGGTACGAGCTCTCGCTCGAAAAATGATCATTTAAAAAAAAAAAAGAGTTTGCTATCTAACCTCAAAAACCTATTCCAGCTCGTCGCTCTCGAACCCATCAATCTTATGACATCAAATTGCATGTCTATCATTTCTTTATTTAACGCTTGTGGAGCGTAAAGAAACCCAACGAATAATTTTTCTGTCATAGCAGTTTTCATTGAAGCGGCTGTTAAGCAGAAATTCATCATTGCTGGTTTTTCTACAAAGGTTGGGCATCACTGCGAGTGAAGGAATGTGTCCCAAAAGAAGGTCGTCCAAAGTGACGCTATAGCACTCTGCTGCTTGTCCCTGGAGGCCGGTCGATTTCGAGAGGCTACTCTTTCGTGGATACCACTTTCTTCGAGAAAAGCTCACTGGGACAGTGCCGTGGCAATACGAGCGTGGCCGTGTGTGACCGTTGCTTCCACAACAGTCGGAAGACAGCGATGACATAATAAAAGTGCCTCTAATATGCCCTCTGCAGTGGCTATTTCTTCAATGGTCGACTGCAGTGCATTGCCTCAATTTTATCTTCTGTGGCTCATGGAGCACGCCGAGCATCCTGCTTCTGGTGTTGCGTATAAGCTTTGAGGCTATCTCAACACTTCCTGTATCCTTAAGTTTGGGGGGCCTCGGCCTCGGGTGCCTCTTTTGGGCGGAGGCAAAAAGCTAGGCGCCATGTGCTGTGCGATGCCAGTGCCAGTTAAAGACCCCCAGGCAGTCGACATTTCTGAAGCCCTCCGCTACAGCGTCTCTCATAGCCTGAGTCGCTTTGGGAAGTTAGACCCCAAAACCAAACCAAACCAAACCAAAATCATCCAAGTAAGAGAGCACTGATCTGCTGAATTCTCGCATTAAAATATACGGACAAAATCGTACTGCCGTAACAAAGTAACGAAGGCACAGACTGAAAGGAGGCTAAAAGTGGGACCACTCAAGGCTGCTTTTGTTAAAGCATCAACAGATTCATTCAATGAAGGCCTATGTGGTCAGGAAACCAATCCTAATTGATTGGAAATGAAGAGGGATCATAAACATAAATATGCGAACTAACTGTACACGCGGATATAGATGTACACAAAGATAATGAGTCTGTAATTATTAAAGCCATTTAAATATAATTAGGGAGCTTGTGAAGAGGGAGATAAGGGTGACTACTGGAAGACGGAGAGGAAAGGACCAGTCAAGGTAAAATGGCGAGAATCGGGCCTTGTTGGTTATTCATATGTTGTGTTGTGTCTATTGTGTTGTGTTTTCTATTGTGGCTGTGTTGTATCTTTGTCGTTCTATGTGTTAGCTCGGTGAACCACTATGACCAGTCAAGTGACTGAGAGAGAGTACCTACAACTGCCTTTTGTTCACACACCGGGTCATCAGTCGAAATTGTAACATGGGATGGAAAGGTCATCAAGTAGTCTTGTAGTATGCTGTTTATCAAAGGAAAAGACATTAATTTACCATTACGAGGATAAATATTATCGCGGTTATATTCACGTATGATGTGATTGACCAACCCGGAACAAATTCTGACATTCTCACATTTAATAGTCCCAGGAAAGATCCAACGAAACCGATTTGGGGTGACTGAATGCGAGACCACCTTGCACAAACAAATTCCCGGGTGAGTAAAGAAAATCAATTGGGGCACATGCCGCTCCGAATCGCATAACTTCAAGAATGTTCGGACAGTCAGAAGGCGAAACCCCGAGGTAAAAAATGGCAACCGCGCTTCAAGATATAAAACATTGTTGGACGCAGAGTTTGGGAATCCCAAACACAGACGAAGAGCTTCTGACTTTAAAAGTAGCAGAGGGCGCAGTTGGTATGCAGCGACTCCAGAGAACAGGACATAGCCAAATTATACGATAGGGCGAATATACATTTTACAAATCATCAAAGGGCATGCCTGCTTATACCGCAATGGGGCTTCTCGGCCTACGCAGCAGTCCAACCACCCTGCCTCGTTTCGCAGAAACTCTTTCTATATGAATCTGCAAGTAAGAGAGACGTAATATGTAACCCCGAGACACTTTATAGAGCACATCTGTGGTATCACGTTAGGCTGGGAAATCAATGTTAACTCGCTGAGCCTGGTAAGAAATGGGGAATACAAACAATGCCTACTTCTGTACATAGATGCACAAGTCTACATCCATTACCCACGGTCAAGAACATCTAAGTATGACTGCATTACTCTGTAAGTCAACCGCAGCTGCAAAGAAAGCTATGTAATCAGCATACACGTATGTAGACTCATCAGGAGATGTCGGAATAAAAATTTATTTAAAGATTGAAAATCACGAGCGAGAGAACCGCACTGTGGGGTACTCCTCGGTATTTTCGGAATTTGGGTGAAGATACCCGACGTTGACAACAATAAAATTTCCTGTCTGGCAGGAATTATGACTCCCATGCAACAAAGTGACGTGGCAAGCCTAGAACTTGTAGTCTGCGCAGCAGGAGCTACGTTCTACATGTCGTACGCTTTATTATGTCAAGAGTAACAAGTTCAGCATATCGGTGACGACGTCGGGCTAATCAGACACGGCTTTCTAGATCAGTATGTACACACCATATTAAGCACCTTGGCCCAAAACCAACTTGACAGGAACTCAGCATTCTCGTTTCGCTATAAGGAACATGACTCGGCCATACAGCGGACGTTCCGCCAATTTCACTACGTTCTAAGTTAAAGAAATTGGTTTAACATTGTCTAAGACTAACCCTTCACTTTGCTTTTTAATAACAGGAACAACTTTTGAAGGCGCCAGACATCTACAACCCATGGGGTCCTAATTAAGTAATTTACAAGCTCCAGTAAATCATTGAGTGATTTGTCGAAAATTAGTTTAATCCTCTCAGAGGTGACCCAGTCAGGGCCCCGAACTGAAGCAGGTAACCAATTTACTATTTGGGAGGGCTCAGAAACATAGACACAAACGAAGTCATCGTAAAAATTGACCATTGGGACGGTACGGGACAATACCGAAAATCGACGTTCCAGACCTCTATCTGTTTCTTCTAACGGATTTCCAAGTTTTGCTGGGGTCAAGAGAGATGAGGGTATGTTTCAAGGTGTCTGCAGCCTATTACTCGACCTCAGGAAGCAAAAAATAGCTCGTCTGTTTCCTGATCTAGATAAATGCTAATAATTCTGTTCGTCATATTTTTGTGTCAAGGTCTCGTCTGTCACGAGACCTTGTTCGCCTATACATTGCTACGAAAAATTCGTAATCTATCTAATTTTGGGAGAATTAGTTATGAATTAGTTTTTTCCAGGCTGCCTTACACCCAAACAAAAATGCATTTCCCATGTAACAAGCCGAAGGGACAGGAAAAGGTTTGTGAAAAAATTCCCTGGAGGCACTTGGATACCTGTTAGGTGCAGTAAGGCGAAAGCCCTTATGGTACTCTTTGTACTCATTTGCCGCGTCTTTTTGTAGTATGTAATGTTACCATCCAGATTTTTTCATTTTAAACCCAAACTGAGTCCACTAGGTTCTTAGGTGATTTTAAGCGTAATTATGCTTATTTGGACACTATTAAACTAGTTCGACCCAAATCCAACGTTTTGTTTTTGTTTTTTGTTTTTTTACTCATTTTGTGAGATCTCACACTGCCTCGGAAGTTTTTTCGCCAGATGTGACGTCATCGTCAAAGTTCCCTAGTTTTGTTCACCCATAATTATGCATTCTTCGGGGATATTAACTATTATTACTCTTAATTAGACGTTTTCTACCTAATTCGACATAAATACGGCGTTTCTAGCCTAGTTTTGACATTTCTTGTACTCTATTCGCACGAGCTGTTTTCACGCCCTCTAATTATATCGACATCCGGCGCTATTTTGACGCATTCAGTATTTGTAGCTCTAATTAATTAAATAATTATTCTACATTACACAAACTTGGCTTCTTAGTTCAATTTTTTCTCAGCAGGAGTAGACATCTCGCACGGACGCACACTTCCGGCGCACACTCATGAGCCTGGAAATACTTTCGCCTTAAAGCTTTTCTTTCCTGGGTCGTTTCAGTAAATACACGTCGCAGTTATATAGTTATAGCTATTAAAGGCAGTCTTCATAATATCATGCAGCGCGCTACGCACTAAATGCCAGAAAGTTGCAACTAGAAGCTTTCCATGGTGGGCTAGTGAAAGGACTAAAGGTCGCCAATGACATCAAAGTTGCGAAGCGACGGTATGTATTTTTACTGCCTTTGGTGACCACTGCAAGCTTCTTTTCATGCTGAGTGAATATTTAAGTTGTATTCAAATGAAGACGTTCCCGCAGGATCTTGTAACGTCATGTACGTGTCAGTGCGTACTACCGGCAATACAATTGCGGCTGTTAATTATTTGCAGGCACGGTTAAGCTCTAAATTTGAGGGAATGATGCAACAGCATTAATAACTCCAGCCTGCAGCTCCCCTTGCGGATTCACTTCCGTGTACATGCACTTCGCTACTTGCGTACGCACGAATTCCTTCATCTGCGCTAGTATTATCTTACAAAACTAATCAATATATAGACGTAGGCTACCATATTATAGAAAAGGCTACACGACCTAGTTATAAAGCCCCTCTTTAACCAAGCTGTATACTAAAGTACCAACATATGGCATAGGAGTAGCGTGTCTTATTTGAGATCCGAAATTGAAAAGAGCTGCCGAAGTTGGCAGCTCCTAGCGTGTTATGTGGTATCGTAATGTCACTGTGCCCGCCGACCGATCTGTGTGCGGCCACGTGACCTGCCAGGCGCCGCCTGCCCGAGCCATGGCCGTGAATTTTCGGTCACAATAGCGACAACACCGAATTTTCTGGAGAATGTATCCCTTACCCTATCATCTTATTAAAGCTTTAGAATGAAATTTAGACACTACCTAATCAATAACAAAGTGGATCCCAATGTGGACCGTAAAGTAGAAAGGATAGAGGTAGAAAGTGAATCTGCAACCATTACAAAATGTGAGATATTGAAATGTTATACAACATTAACGCATGATTGTAAACTATTTGTCACGGGCATTTATTTTCATATCAAAGCGTGAACTACACCTGAGAAATAGATGCTATTTTGATGATATAAGGTAAGCATAAGTAGAATAAGCCTGTGCATTTAAGAACTGCCTAAATCTAAACACTCGATTTCCTAATTAGAAGAACAACACGTATATATGAGTGCGCATAACGCCAGCAATGTTTTCATGTTCATTATAAATTTAAGGCGCCTAAACAACACGTACACACACAAGAAAAGAAGAACGACACCTTTAATTTATAATGAATGACACCAACTAGCCCAACAAGAAGTTCTCTTATGTTTTCGTGTGCAAGGTAAGTTTTCTTGCGTGAAAAACAAAAGGGATGTCAGGTCTGTTGCGCATACTTAATGTCCTGATTAAAGAAAGCATTCATAGTTTTAACGTTAGAAAGGAGGAGCCATATCCCACGCAAAGAAAATTTGGCGCGACTCGACTATGATCTACTTAGGGCCTTGCTTTTAACTTTAGAACGCCCTGCATAACTTCCAGGCGCACAATCTCTAGATTGTCGCCCACATATATTCATAAACATTTGACCCTGCTGTTTCACTGAAGAACCGACAACAGAACAGTGACGAGCTTTCGTATAAAGTTGCAAAATTCGAGGCTACATAAAAAAAGATTCTGATCAAGCACCTGTATGCTCAATGTTAAATTAATGTGCTTATGAAACATTGGACGAGTAAAGCCGCAGCACTTGCTGAAATTCACTAATGGTTTTGTTTGGTTTGATTTGGTTTGGTTTGATGGTTTGGGGAGCCTCCACGGAAAAGCGGCCGCCAAGGCCGGGATTCGATCCCGCATCCATGGACACAGTAGTCGAGTCCCCTAGCCACTAAGCCAACTCGGCGAGGTAAAGTTTGCTAATATATGGCATGGTGCAGCACAAGCGGAGAAGCGGCAACTGTCATTTCCGTTAACACGGAAGGGCCCTCAACAAAAATGATACAAAGTATTTCCTAGTAATACACAAATAGAATGGTTAACAAACGTTTAAAGTTGCTAATGCCGATATACCCATGACTACAATACTGCCTGTCGCCATATTTCAAACTTTTTCTAGTGGGAAGAGCAGGCGATTCGATTTATTTGTGTGCTACCCCAGTCGACTCATCGTAATGAATTTGCTCAATCATCGAAAACGAGGAGAACCAACCTGTTGATCTTTTCTCTGCTATAGAGGACAGAATTCTACCTTCGACCCACAGGTGGCGTAGCTTGCTTGTATTCTCAAGCTCATCGATCGACGTGCGAGGAGATGTGTCCTTCTTGCGACGCAACGCGGCAGCACCACCTAGCATGCTCGGCCACTGTGTGCTTTGTATCTTGCTTCGTGCTATTTGTGGGCACCTGATGTTGCAGTCAGTGAGACACTACCAAGAAAACAAAAAGGAGAGTAGCTCCAGATGTGGTAGTGAGCAAAACTGCAGATTCGGCGAATAAACCATGTGAAATTTCTGACTACAAGCAGTTCCGTCCCCTGACACTAGATGGGCCCACTGCAATTGTGCACGTCAGGACGGATGGACATTTTAAATTTTGATTCGATGCTTACTGGCAGAGTACGTCCTGATTATTAGAAAGCTTCCGTTACTGTACGCTACTGTGAAATTGTTGTTTTCGAACTCAGCAGATTAGTGCAAAGTTTAATTAAACCACTCGGGAATCATGCAATATTTTTATGAATTCACTAGTGCAGCAGTCCGAGCCTGATCTGTAGAAATATTTGCTTAATGTTCGTGACCATTACAATTGGAAACGCGACAATGTGGAACGAAGAAAAAACAACAGCGCTCCTTGTCTCCACTTCTGCCGCTATAATCTCTACCTTTTGCGCTGTTCTCTTCAGGATAAAAATATCAAGTTCAAGATGCAGCTCTGAAAAAGTACTTGAAATACCTTAAACGCCCTTCGTAAGGTAGGGAACAATGAAAACATGCTCATTTATATACCCCTTAAATTCCTTCCTTCGCCTTCAGTAGCTCCTAGCAACATTCCGGGACGAGGTATTATGGGCGAGATATGATTCTCAATCGGTATCATAATGCATGGAATGCCACTGCTTCATTTTCTGCGACGTCTTGAGTGAATTCATTTGCTTCCTCCAGTCTGTGAGGAAAATTATTTAAATATTTTCGTAGACGAGCATCTTTCAGCATTTTCGAGATAACGCCGATAGACCGTGCAGGTTCTTTACACAGAGCAAAGTCAACGAGACCCAGTGGATCTCATTTTCATGCGCACGCTATTTTGTAGGAGAAGCTGACACCGCATGTGGATAACACTGGCAAAAAATCGCAACACATGAAAGCGAGTAAACAAACTGAATAAAGAGCAGCAAGGAAGGAGTCCAAGAAGAGCGCTAAATAAAGTGAGCAGTAAAGCCTTCGCAGATACGATATCAGTCACTATACATTTAGTGCTTCATGATAAAGGACTCAAAATGATGGCAGTGGACAAAGACAAGCATAAAGCTCAATAAGCTCAATAAGCTCAAATGTCATTTCGTTATAACAGCTGCTAGGTCCCAAATGCGAATAGAAAAACAATTTATTTCTTTCCACATTTGTGCCCACGGTATATCCGCTATTGGTTGTGCCTTCTTCGAGGAGAATCATTTTCAGGCAACCACCTGATTCAAAGAAAGACGTCTCTAGAAGGAGAAATGCAAAGATAATGCTTTTAGTGTTACGGACTGTGTATGTTTGCCCCTCCTGCTCTCGCGTGAATAATTCTAAATGCGATACTTGGGCGACATAGAAGATTGGATATTGATATGAATGTTAATGGCCCCAGTCGGCGCTACTCTTGCGGATTAAAATCCGCCTACATATATTTTGAAACTTTCAATCACCGGCTCCTTACTGTGTGCCTCTAACATACTACACATACTTGTTCCATCAATCAATCAATCAGTAAGTCAGTCATTCAGTCAGTCAGTCAACCACTTTATGTGAGCAGTTCAACAATATAATTTGGGAAGGTTGTGCAATATCGACTTGTAGTGCATCACGGTAATTTAGTACTGTTGCTAGCATGTGTGGGTCGTCATTTTACCATAATTAGTGCTTCACGACGGATCCAGCCAATGTGAAACATTACGAAAACAGTCGCTGCTGAAAGATTATTTTGGCCGAAATCTAAAAAGAAATCTAAGGTTTCTTTTAATTGCCCGTTCATTAGTTGAAAGTAATGTATGCGTATATATATCTTGCATCTTGATGGCCGCATGTGTGTGGGAAAAATGGTGCTGTGTGCCCCAAGAATGACACATAATAAACTGCGGGGAGGGCTTGTTTCCGGAGGACAGAAATTTTACGTATATTTGTTGCAGTGGGGTTGTGCCACAATAAAACACAATAGCACAGATGGGAATAGAAAAGTTCATAATGGATAACACGTTTTACTGCGGTTGGAAGGAAATGGCGGCGCCAGTTTATCATTCCCGCTGCCCTAGTTGATTTTTGTGAAAGATGGCTGGCATTGCCATTCCACGGCTTGCGTTCTTGAAAAATCACTGCAAGTGATTTTACGCTTCTTTCTTCAGATACTACATGCGGTCCTAAAACAACAGAACAGAGGTTACCGCTGCAATACTCACAGCTTTCGTTCTATCACTAGGTTCAAGCAATGCCAAAATCCCCACAAGCTTTCTCTAAACTTCTTATGAAGCCGTTTAAATCATTCCGGAATGCTCGGTATTAGTGCATCTTCTTTTCGTCATCATTAGGTATAATGTCTGATATATCCTATTTTTCACGCGAATAAGTTAAAAGTTCCCTGGTATTCCATGGCCTACGTGACATTTTGATGAGCGCAATGAGTTCTTATTGGCAAAGTTGTATATACTGTTTCCTGAATATTCTTAAATATGCGCCATATGGTTTATCGGCATTCGCAAGAAAAAATATAGCGCTCCAATCTTCAGATAAGATGTTTTGTCTAAAAGTTTCTATCGTGCAATATGAAGCCTCACGGCTCGTCAGTTCAGTCTTCGTGTGTGCCTGATATGATAAATGCTGTTTCGAAAGTAAAATATAGGCAGATAATCACTGATGTCAGAAGTAATGACTCTAGTTATGACAGTTCTGTCTGACTCATTAGTAATGAATATGTCGATTAAGGAACATGTCTCAGTTGTAATACGAGTGCCAGTTGCCTGTGTAACGGCGCAATCGGTTGTCATGGTAACGGCGCATACTCGGCGGTGAAGCAAGACGGCATGCGTCGGTGCAGCGAAGCGGCGGAACACCCGCCCAGCGGGGCATCTGGTTGCCATTTTAAGGGCGCATACGCCGTTCTGGCTCCGGCTGACCGCGCGAAACTTGCTCTAACAGGCCTAGTGTAGCTGTCGCTACAAAAAACTACCATACTTCCTTGATTGGGGCTATACAGAATAAAGACCACATTCTTTCCTTTCAGGATACATGAAGCTTCGCAGTCGATATTGTTGTGCTATATTGAGATACGATATTAAAACCGGGATGTAGCATGTGTATGCAACCCCACCTCCTCTGCTGTATTTTCCGTTCAAGTAGAACTAGTTATCGGGTAAGGCTGAGTCCAGTGAGTCATCGGTGTCCCAGGTTTACGTGAACAGTATGTCAAACTTGATGCCTCATGACTCCAATAAAATTTGAATATCATCCCATATCGGTTGTATAGGTCTAACGTTTAAATGGAACAATTTGTCACGTTTATAGCGTATTTAGAAATGGGCCATGTCTGTGCAGTTTGATTGTCCTTAGTTGTCACCTGGCACGGGTCAATGTCAGTGCGGGTAAATTGGCTCTCCTATCGCGCTAGTAATACTTTCCAAGATCTAAGGTCTGTCTTCCTTTTGCTTCTGCAACACACCTCTAATTTTTATGCATCTGTTTTGTTCGCATAGTTCAGGTTTCACTAAGTTCAATTGGGAATCCGTGCCTATTCGACGGCCAGCAATTTCTACTTGAGTATTTCTATCCATCTTCAGAGTGTTGTTTTCTCTTAAAGTAGATGCAAAAAGTTTATTCACTTTTTCAAACCCTTAACTGCAAACTCCTAAGCTTACTTTGATTTTCTCAAGCTCAGTGCGTAAGGTGCTCTCCTCTAAACGGAAGTTTCCCTCCATTGCTTCTGTGTACAATTGCAGCTCCGCTTTTAGTTCATCTTATAACATTGAAAAGCTCGGTGATTTCTTTCGCCATATCTTACCTGGCACTCAAACGTCACTCAGCATCATGGACTCATTGGGTAGGACACTATGTGAAGGAGAATCCGAAGAAACCAAATCATAAAAACGTGCCTGCATAGTAGCATGTTTTGACTCGGGATCAGAGGGTCCCAGAGGGTTCGATTCCCATCTCAAAGGGGAACCATCTTTGGTGGCTGAGACAAAATCAACGATGCCACGTGGTCTTGTGACGTAACGTAACCCGTAGACCAATCAGTGCCACGCCACTGCACGTGCCAACTGTCATGTGCCACGTGTCGTGGAGTAGCACTGATTGATCTGCTGGTTACGTTACGTCACAAGACCACGTGACGTGCCAACTGTCATCTGTCAAAATCAAGCCCGTTATACCTAGTGGCACTACAAAGGCATATTATTTCTATTACTTTTGAGTAGCCTCACCATAATATATGTCATCTGCCAAACACATGCTCGTGCTTTTCGTTCGCAGCATCGAATACAACGCCGACGTGGACAACGCCGACGCCAGATTTTGTGCAGGATGGGGCCCTAAGTGCTCTCGCGTTAAAATCAACTATACATAAACTGTTGGGGAGTGCAGCCGCTGAGAAGCATTTTAGAAAGATAGTAATATACCGCAAGCAGTACAAGGCAGCGGTAATAAGCATTCGCCAATGAATCCGGCAGAAGACGCTAATGCGCAGTCAATATGGCACCATACTACACCGTACTTCGTCCACGTCCCCCTCGGTCGCATAGAGGAACGTCGCATTGCCCCCCTCTTCGGAAACGGTTACAGTAGTGACCGCAAACTGGGAACACACAGGAGAAACAGGGAACACAAAGCCGGACAAACAATCACTGTCTTTCATAGCACAATTTTATCCGAACAACAGCGTGAACAGTTTCAGCACTTCAGCGCCGCCGTGGTGAGGATCGTTGATCCCGAGAAACAACTTCGTAACTTACGTTACTAATACGCCAAATGATCTAATATGGGCCAAAGTAATGGGGAAGTAACTTCTCGTGGTGTACTCAGCGGCGTACTGGTGTGCAGACCAATATACGATTGCCAGCATCGCGGTGCTTTTGGCGTTGAATACGACACCGTGCGAGCTGCCGCGCTTCTATGGCTCATTGGAGAAATATGTCGACGTCAGCATAGGCGTTGGTGACATCGTCGCCGTGACCTATGGGTAGCATAGCGTGTAACATTGTCGTGACGGGACGAGTGCATACACTGGCTGGAATTGAGCAAGTCGCCTCGCCTTGTCTCCTATTCAGCCGTATTATACGCAAACGTTACATACGGAAGCACTTCATCCCCCGTACAATGTTCAACGAGGATGAGGACGAAGTACGATGTAGTGTAGCGCAGCATCGACCTCATCATTGTCTTCTGCAGATTTATTGGCAAGCGCTTGTAACCGCCGCTTTATATTGGTAACAATGCTATAATTAACAAACATCTTGCATTCTAGAGTGGCAGCTGAAACTTGAACAATAAACACTATCTTGCGTCTCATTCGGCTTGTTGCCATTACTCCACCCAGGGCTTTATCCGAATATCTCCGGGAAAGGCAAGCTATAGCGATGAATTACGCAGAATATTTCCTGGTTCACATTTTGTGCATCATTACATCATGAGCGTTACGCCAGCTCAATTCGGCGGTAATGGTATTATAGAAGTATTGTTGCTTTGAGAGCGCGTGCATGCGACAGAGCAAGTTTTGTCACGCCTGTCACTTTGGGACATAGACTCTAAAAAAACGTCGCCTTATGATAAAATCAGGACGCATTTCCCGAAGGCATAGCTACAGTTGTTCGAGATAACGCTCCAAAACAAAGGTTGTCGCACATTGCGGTGTCTCGCTAAACATCCTGCTTTTGTCAGCATGAGTTGTTTCGCTAACTAAGCCGCTATCACTGAAGCAGAAAACCCACCAAGACATTCCCGGATTTATTCACGAGGCAGCCGAACGAATATGAACTGCGCTGAGCAGCCTTGGTTTCTTTGTACCTAAGCTAAGATCATTCGGTAGAAAAGCCGTCACCGTAACTGAAATTAAGCAAAACAGTGTCGCAGAAAATATGCACTTGATTCCGAACCGCGATTGTCACACAACCGTTCTTTGTGCAACGTTCAGAGTGGTGTCATAATATTTCGCTTCCCATTCAGCATCCATCTTGTAGGCACGTACAACGTTACTTTGTGATAGGATAATCAAACGACTAATGTACCTCGCATAAGTGTCGCTGCCCACTCAGAACCGCGACAGGTACTGCGCTTTCATTTCTCTAAAAACCGAATTTAAAAAAATATAGAGAGAGCTAATCGCGGCATAAAAAGGCAATTATTAAAGGCGCTATCACGTCTACTCTTAAGGCAAAGCTAGGGAATCTCCCTTTTTTTTTTTGTATTTTTGCCTTGATGCGTATGGGCTCACTGGTCACCTTTTTGGTCCCGTTTAATTCTTGTTTTATTGCCCGTCGCTTACATTCCTAAACGTTTTCGTTTTTTTTTTGTTGTTTTTTTTTTTTTTTTTTTTTTGGGGGGGGGGGGGGAATTAGTATTGCTATCGCTCTATTCGAACTTCTTTATTTTCACTCGAGGTACTCTGCTGTGTTACAATTTTTGTTCATAGAAGTCATAAAGTATCACAAATTCTATCTATTGCCCCACTTCTTATACAATACCCGCCTTCGAGGGACTTTCGATGAACAATGAACAAAAATTTTTAAAGATAATGGCATCAAATTTTGCATGCAAGCTTCATATAGCAATGTAGCAATGTAGCAACAGGTTTTAAAAAGGTATATTGATGTTCACGACACTCAGGAGCTAATTTATAGACTACTTGAACAAATACATATACTTACTTAATTTCGTATAATTGCAACCCTTACACATATGTTTATATATTTTGAAAAGTGAACAAACTCTTGGCAAAACGAGAAAATTGTAGTTCTGACGCTAATATGCTGTGTAAGAAAGTGAAGTATCTGTCAGGTGTAAATAAAAAAAAATTAAAACAAATAATAAATAAAAATATATAAAGGAAACAACGTGCTCTCACATGCGGTAATCAAGAAGTTACAAGTCTACTCGATATGGTAAACTTCGAAATAAAAAGATCTTGGCTTGGATGTGACTGAGCACTCGTAGCTGAAAACTTCTTTCCTGCACATACATGAAACATCATCATGAGGACTTCCATTTATAGGTTCAGTTGGCGATTTGCTCGTGTGAGCATTATATTTATGTTTTCTATTTTGATCCTGTTAACAAATCATTGTTTGAAAGAAAAGGTCATATTGAAATGTGCGCCTCCCGGAAAGGTACGTCAAGTATGTGTGCATCAATTTCTTAATCAACATACTCGACCGAGTATAACCACTTTTGTGGTCTCGAAATATGCCAAGCGGGCATTTTGCCTCCTTTGAGATCGTTATTTTGTTGTTTCGCCCTTTAGTTCGTTAACTAGCTCCGTGACTGCACACATGTGATTACTTCGACGAGGTGAAAGCAAAGTTTGTTCTTCATCCGTTGCAAGAGCTTAGTGGCTAACGTGCTAAACTTCTGAGCCCGAAAGCTCGGGACGGAGTTCTGGCATCAGGGAACGAATTTCGATGAAGGTGAAATGCAAAAAGCGCAACCATGCTCTGCGATGTCAGTGCGCTTAAAAACTACTGGGCGAACGAAATTAATTCGGTACTCTTGGTGTCCATTATAGCTCTTTTGCGGCTTCGGTATTATGAACGCGACCCGACATAATATAACTGATTCACGTACACATACATAGTAAATGCATAATGTTTTATCTTATTCGTCTGTAGTTGCACATGAGGAGGCTAAATTTTAAATTTTGCTATTCAGGTTTTACAAAGTGCTAACGTAATGTATGTCTCTCACTGTCGTGTACCTCATCAATATTTATTTTATGGTTCCTACCTCAGCGCACAGTGGAGAGAAATAGCTGCGGTCGCCTAAGGTCGCTTGCATCTCCTCAGAGGATACGTCGCCAGATAGCCACAGGTAACGAGGACATTGAGCCATACAACATAGGAAATTCTAGTGACCTCACTTCTTCTGCTTCCTCCGAAGGCCATCGTCTGAGCACTATACTGCATGCGACCCCTTTGGTCGGGTTTAGGAAGGATAACGCCTGGATGAAATTTAGTAAAGTATGACGTTTTTGCTCCGGGCAAGAAGCATCTGGTCCACGAGATGGCTTCTTCTAACTTGCGCCTGTTTTAGTTTGGATGTTCTCACATAACCTGTCTGGCCACTAGAGCACAGAGATGAGGCGACGTGAATATCCGCATAGCCCGCTTGCTATGGAACCCGCCCTTAAAGCACGCCTCGCTTTGAGGTGATTGCAGTCCTTTCCAGTGAGCAGGCGAATCGCCAAGCGATACTTGGGAGGGATTAGCGCAAGGATTATTCGGTAATCTCACAAGGGCTTAGAATGTTCCCCAGTCCTCAATCACCGATCGCGCCTTATTTGCAAGTCGGCAGAGAGCGGCCGCGGTGAGCTTTGCGGTGCGATGGGTGGTGGAAGCTTTCAGGCATAGCCCTTCGCTCTTTTGGGCTTCGTCTTAAAAGTCGCTTTCAGGACCTTACCAACTAGGCTAAGCAAGCATGCAGGGTCTTTCCCCCCGAAAATAACCCATTGAGGGAGACGTATTTGCAATGCATATCTTATTTATGTTCAATTGCACTCCTGAAAAACCGAGGATAATTAACAAAGCTAACAAACCTCTCGGAAATCCTCGTCGTAATTACGCCTAGATTCACCAACTGCTAAAATACTAGCTAATAAAATATTAATTCTGCCATTATTAGAGTACACACCCGCCATGTG
This sequence comes from Amblyomma maculatum, assembly GCF_055883805.1. Classification (NCBI taxonomy): domain Eukaryota; kingdom Metazoa; phylum Arthropoda; class Arachnida; order Ixodida; family Ixodidae; genus Amblyomma; species Amblyomma maculatum. The sequence goes on from NC_139345.1 coordinate 12,093,725, forward strand.
GGGCCCCGCTGAAGTTAACCAAACTTCGTTGAACTTGCTAATAACCGCGCCGTTCGATTCATCTACTCAAATTAACTTGTACTTCACCAGTGTTACTTCCCTCGGGAATAAATGCACGCCTGCTAAGCCTTTAGAAACGCCGTATAGTTGAAAGACTATGTTTTTATTATAATATCTATCGCAATGTTTACGATAACCATTCAATCCAGTCTGCTCATCAATTTTCCGCCCACACAAGCCACCACAAGGCCGTTTACACCTACCTCCTACTTGCACCACAACCAATCGTCACCTCTTCATCCCAACAGCTCGTGACTAGAACAGCCTTCCCACAAGCACAATCCTTCATAAAATCCCGGACCATTTCAAGAAAGTCATCGAGTCAATGCTTTATTAACACCAGGTTGTTAGTTCCTCTCTCATGTAAAGCCCTCACCCAAAGACCTTTGAGGTATCTTAAATTTAAAAAAAAAATTGGCTGTGGCTTAGCTTGGTTAAGCCTGGTGATTGCGAAGCAATACGTGCACGGTACTACTATTGTACCGCTTGTGGTGATGCTTGGCTGTGCTATATTCACCATGGTTTATGCTCCCGTTACGTTTGCTGTTATATTCACCATGGTTTATGCTCCCGTTATGTTTGCTGTTATGGCTATGGCGACGCTTGACTGTACTATGTTTAGCTATGGTTTTATTAAATCCTCTTCATTCCAATCCGAGAAAGCCTTAAGCAATGTAGGAAACATGAGCAAACTCACCGGCCTTTGTGGCACAACCGGTCATTCACTGAACACGCATAGCCAAACGGATTGTCAGTAAAGCGTCTATTAAATTCACGGGTTGCCGCTTCAAACTCCTGCACCCGCCTTGCATGTACTGGCTCGCTTCTGCTGTAAGTTAGGCGATGCGAATCTGAGTGTTCTGTGTTATCTCTGGCACTTCCAACACTTGAAAGGATCGCGTATTGCTTCTCACAGTGGCCGCAGGTGATTGTCGACAGAGGGTGTACCTGTATTGTGCGAGGGTTACTGTATGTGTTCTGAGGTCCGCACATAGAATCATGACCCATCCTTGGAGGCACTGCAGCTCGGCTCCATGCTTCTTGATCGTGCGTTATGAAATGCATGTCAGTCACTGAGTCATATGCGTGAAACTGTTCTGGAGAATTTATCCGCAGCTACAGCGGTAACGATTGGGCAGTGAAAGCTGCCGATGGCGGTGGTGGTGCAACAATTTATGCTTGTCGATCGTGTCCTCTGTGTTGAACCACTCGACACGCGGGCTGTTTTGTACTAATGTTATGTCGGGGCTAGTGTTCAAGGTGACACTGTTGTCTATGTGCGTAGTAAAAAACGGGTCTGCGATTCGTGTCAGTAGGTGTGAACAGATGACGTTGTGAAGCTTAGTGCCCTCATCTGTGTAATTCGTATACTCCGTGGGGTATGCGCTGCGTTGAAATGACTCACTACTATTATCAGTAGGTAACAGAGTTTAGCAAATGCTAGTCTTTAGCGCACGGTATGGATATAATTTTTACATAATAGCATGAATTAGATGTTGACAATATATTTAATACTCAATTTATAAGTACTCATAAGTGCATATTCAGAGTGTTAGTGACTATGTATGCCTGTTTCCTACGGAGGTGCCTAAATAAGCCCTATATTTCCGAAAATGACCTTGGCATACACTGCCAACCATGTAAGCAAATTGTTTTAGTTTTTGACATTGTTTTTGTAGTACCTTGTAGAATGTGGCTGGCAAAGTAATTATCGATCGTATGGTGCCGCAGTTCAAAAACGTATTCAAAGTTGGTTATAAGTTCTTCCGAACCAGTCCTACTTGGTTTAAGCTGGAAGCAAGTGAAATTTATTACATAAACCTACTGAAACCAGCTTAAACGATTAAAATTACCATCTGTCTAATCCGCGCTATCATCTTTCTTTCTGCTTCGGAACACTTCATCCTCATCAAATGATATCTGACGCCAATCTCTTAGAAGCGCGCCACATCTGAAAGCTCTCCGTCTTACGTGCATGCGATGGCATATTTGTGCCGTCATATAAACAAATTTTAACAGGACTCTCGCTGGAGAGAGATTTGATGTTGGGAAAGGTTGAGGGTCGCCGGAGAAGGGGTAGGCAGCGAACGCGATGGTTAGATGGCATCCTCGAGGCACTGCAGATAAAGTTATGTGATGTTAGGAAGACAGTGAGAGACCGGAAAGCGTGGCGTGACATGGACCATAGGGTCACGAAGAGTCGGACACGACTGAACGACTGAACTGAACTGAATTTAATGCTTGTATGAACACCGCTGTTCCACCGTCTCTTCTGCGCCATATTGTCTCAATATTTCTAACTGACTGGTTCCCTTGCTTTCACCAGATTGCATAACGTCCCTGTAAAATCCCCGCAAACAAAAGCGAAAAAAGCGGCAGTGACGTAACGTGCCTCATTATATTCATGCTTGGCTAGAGATCTTGAGTGGCCTTACCAGCGATGACAAAGCGAGAGGCCTCAAAGAAGGCATTGATTCAGCAGTGAACCACTGGAACACCATGCAGCACTGCAGACGGCGAAACTGTTTTCTGCCAACTGCGTGGGAATGAGGTGAGCACTTAACAGGCGTGTTTTATTGTAACCAATGTAGTTACTTGAAAATTATGAAGCTTTGTACGGCAGTTTCAGCATCGTTTATTAAACCGCTTACGGCTAATTAAAAAAATGCTTTCGTTTCTAAAATTTGCATATTGCCCTCTTACACTTTTGTACAGCAAATGTTTAGATTTTCACAAAGCAGCTTATTTGTTTTGTAACTGCAATAATTATACCCCACGTAACGGACATTCATGTCCTTTTCACAGATCATTCGCAAAAACAAATATCATCAGCACAATCATAAGCAAAACATACTGCAGGACACCAGACAAAAACATCCAGCTCCACAAGCCATCAACTTACAAGGACATTATTCTTTCAGAACATTTAAGTACAATGGAAAGGCTGCTTTGTACACTGATTTATGCGATGCCTTCTTTCGTCCCCTTGGCTTCCATGTCGAGTGGGCTTGTGTTTGAGTTGCGCGATATAAACTTTCTAAGGCGGAGGAAGACGACGAAACCGACGAGAGCGAATTTTGTTTTTATTGACTATAATAACATAAACAGCTTAAGGTCCTGCTTCAACCGCCAAATCAACAAGTGAATTAACCTCAGGACGAAAGGAAGAATCCATTAGACTGCATTTCTTTGGGTGGCCAGTTGATGTTATGCGTCTATCGACACCACTAGATATTCAGAGAGTGTGATAACCGGCTACATTCGCACACGTCATCGAACAACTGTGTGCCATTCATAGGCCAACGACATTGCGCAGCGCTTGAAGAGTACCGCAAACATACTGATGGATTGCGTCTCCGCCGTACGCAAGATCTGAAATGTGAGCCTCGCCTATGACACATTCGCCTACAACGTCGCACTGCAGGGAACCATCCAAATGATGCCTTCTGTACTCACCTTGCCCAATTGCGTATTAAGATCAACAACCGAGCGAATGCCCCAACTGAATACGCCACGTGGAGTACAAGAGGAGTCATCGTACGCGGCTGTTGGCGCCGAAACGCCCCTGTGGACTTTGCGAAAAGCTCCTGTGCAACTAGCTCGGTTAAACAAGTTCCGTCGGAAGTGGACTACGAAATCGCTCTCGACGGAGTGACAGCATTACAGTGGCGCCGAGCATGCCCAGAATTGGTGCACGTTAGATGACTATATTGCCCGATTACGTGCGCAAATTGGGGCATTACGAGTGTAATTACTACGTACATTTAGTTTCGTTGTATTCATTGGGTAAAGCTTGTTTGGCAAGAAGGAGACGCGGCCCAGCTTTGTAATGTTTGTTTTTTTCTGCGTGATGTTCAAAGCCGCTTGAATTTCGCCCGCTTCGTTGTTTTATCTGTCAAACGGAAGGCGACCAACTCGGTCTGCAAAGATTCCAGCCGCTAGCAACTGTTTTTATAACGTTCGAAGTTGTATTATATGTTGTAAGGCCCTATATCAAAGATTCCGCGCCCCTTTTAAATTTCATTTTCCCTCTTGTGGGCAAGAGCTTGTCCAATAAACATTTTGAGAATTACACCTGTCCGTTGTCTGCCATACACGCTTCCATCCTTACTGTTAGTCCAACCACGTAACAAAATTATAGCACTGAGTTTTCTGCAATATAGAGACTTCCTTCATTACGGTCCCGCATTTTCTAAATATTCAAAATGAAAGTAACCGCTACATCGCTCTGGCAAAACTTAAAATTGTAGTTATATGCAATGAAGCAGGTACCTTCCACAGTTTATATTTTAGATCAGTTTTTAGCCTTGCTCATGGAATATGCGAAGGTGCACAATCGAATAAATTATATTCTGCTACACAACTTTCAGTGAGGCCAAACTTTCCGACAAATGTTGACATATTGATACGTATAAAGTAAGTCATAAATTTAGGCACGTGACTGTAAAAATTTTGATTTTTGTTTATTCAGACGCACTGAAAGCTACGATCACTTCCCCACATATATATGGCTGAATCTGTCTTGAATTCACAGAAATCCGAATGTGAGAAAAAAAAATAACAGAAGGCATTTAACAACTGCTTTGCATACTGAAAAGGCGAAAATATAAATGCAGACTTTATACGTCGTCCTTTGCAATCTCTGTCGTGAACTGGCCTGCAAATTTACGAAAACTCGTATGCTAGGTGCAACGCGAAATCATATGACATCACTGGTAACGCTCTAATATAAACGGTTGTGTCACAATGCCGATTCGAATCTCCGCTGAACGACAAACGATGGCGCTACAATTTGGGGTCCCTCTATTTCGTCGGCGTGAATCTTTATCGCAAGCGTGCCTCCAACGGACACTGCCGGATAGGTATTGAATGGGAAGCGAAATGATGTAGCACCGCCTTGAGTGTTCACGATGAACGGTTTTGATAAGATGTTGCCTGGTAATTTTTGCGTCACTTCCTGCTCAAGCTTTCTAATCGCACTTCCAGTTCACACCACTCTTAAGGCAAATAAAGATTTCTCCCGAAACAAAGATTCGAAAACCAATTTGTCAAATGCGGCGTGTGGGTTAAGATCCTTTCATTGCATGTTGTTCGCGCGCATGCAATTGCTCTTACAACATCCTAGACACAATCAGCTAAATCACCAGCATCTATTAAGCATGAAAAATTGCAAGCGATACATTCTTCGCGTCTATTCGCTGTCTAGATTGGCTCTCAGTCTTCTAGAAGCTATAACTTCTATAACAAGCAATAAGCTATAAGCTATAACAAGATAACTTCCTACCAGAATGCAATTAGAATATCTCATCTAACTCGCGGCACACTTTCTTTATTCAAAATTGCATGAAATGGCGACTTTAAGATTACACAGCTGCCAATTTCAACATTAAGAAAGTGACCCGTTTGTACAGCGATTACAAGGTCCGCCGCTGACTGATTATTGTATAGCAGAATCGTCTACGTCCGTCTGCTAAATATTTTTCTGAGATCTCCTTCCACAACTTCTACTGCCACCACATTAATGAGGATTATTGTAGAAGCGGAGATTTCGAACTTACCCAAGTGATGTGAGCAGTTTTTTCTCACATGGTAAGCATGAATAAACGAGTGTAAGGGGAGAGGGGGGTCCAAATTGCCGCTAGAAATCAGTTATGTCACCTGCGCACACCTCTATCCTAAATGATGAGGGGTCTTATTAAGTAACGGCGAGAGAAATGGTTTTATACTGAGGTGAGGCCAGTCTTTGTGAGGTTATCTGCGCTGCTTTCGTTGCCGCCTTCCTCAGGTGACTGCGAGTCCTTCGTCTTTTTTCTGAGGCGGCCATGTCAAACGACGCTACCATAGAATAGCTTCTCTCCCCTTTCTTCCTTAGCCCTTTCCTTCCTTTGCAGAAAATGGGAGCAAGAACACCGACCTGGCTACACTGCTCGCCAACCTAGCTCGGCCACGCGATTTTCTCGATTGGCGCATCCGCCGCGGCTTCCCTACGTTGCTGCAGATGGCGCCACTGGTGAGAGCTCTGCTCCGTCGCAGTGGGAGCGCTGCGGGCGATCGCACCGGCTTCTGCCGGCGGAACGCGCCGTGCTCCGACTGGGATTTCCGACTCCGATGCGACCGGCAGGTGAGTTGTACCTCTCTTTTTTGTGCCTTCATTTACTATTTTTTCTCCCTTTCAGCATTGCTTTTTCTATTCCTTCTCGCTTCTCGCGGATGGGCTGGCTTTTTTCGTGATGTCTTCAGTTTATCCGGACAGTAGGCGATGAGCCGGGTTCATCGAGACGCAGGTGCCCCCGTTGACGCCTCCGCCGGCTACCGGAATGCGTTAACTGGCCGCCGCTCACTGTTGCTGCTGTGTCAGCTGAATCCCGACAAGCGGCTTCGCGCGGACCCAACAGGGCGCCCTTGTTATGGTGCAATACCGCGCTGGCGCACTCCGTTGTCACGATCGGCCATGGTATGTGGTAGGAATCACTTTTGCGGGCTCCCATTCTTGAGCTTGAAATTTTCCAATCGAATACGTAGTGGCTGCAACGATAGTATGATAACTTTGGAGGAGGTTAAGGATGGCAGAAATATTTTGAAATCCCCGTACAGCTCACTAGCAATATCCTTAGAGTAGCGCACACAGCCATTGATCGTCTTGCGCGCTCACAAATATTTCTCAACACGGGGGAAAGCATTTCGGCAACCAAGCAGTGTCATCCTAGATGCAAAAATCATGTCCAATCTGTATTCCACGGTAAAACGTCTTCCTTGTAATTCGAGATGGTATTCAAGCCCCTGGAATATTTTTCAGATAAAATAGTTATATACGGAACCACACTACTTATTTCCCAAATTATTTACATGCGTTGTGAGTGTTCAAAAACTTGTTGCGTCTGAAAGCGCGGAACTACTTACTACTATTGGATTTATTTTTGACATATTTAGCTCAACATACGATGTGTATGGGGCGCCATTGTTTGCATTTTTAAATGATACATTAAAACAGTATGTTTCAGGAGCAGTCTATTTTTGTCCAGGTATTGTTCACAAGGGCGCATAAAACGCATTTCTGCTTTAACAATCTGGACTGCACAGCATAACTGCACTCATAAATTACCAAATCGTGCTGTTATGGGGAATTCACTAATCTACATACTCCTGCTGAAACCTACCTGCATTCCCGTTGTTATGGTTAAAAGTCCAAAGCGTTGAATGCTCCTGGTATACCAGGCACACTGGGTGCGCGTCCGGGGTACTCTAGTTCATATTTTCAACACGCCGTTCGGAGAGGCCGTGTGGCCATTCTTTTGTCGAGACTTTTGTTCTGCCAAAGCGCAAACAGCGATGACTGACAGGTGCGTCTCTGACGGCACTGTTAAGATCAGAAGCATATTTTTGTCACAGCTCGACGCTCCGGTATATCGATAGTTAAAGTGGCTATGTCCTTAGCTAATGAGTCCTCGCACCATTTCACGCTGCGCTTGATGCCTCATTTTTGTCGTGCATAAAAAGCACGAAAAGGAACTAGCACATTATGGACAAAAGTAAATGGACGTCTTCATTCTATTTTCTTCCAAGCGTTGTGAGCTGCTGAAAATGCGCTTTTTTTTTTTTTTCTGAACTGCTAATGAGTGTGAGCTTTGCGTTATCTGTCGCAGACATTTTTTTCTCCTCAAGTTCAAATGCAATCTGTCACACCATGGCTAAAAAAAATGTAACGAAAAGAACACATTCTAGGTTTTCAACACTAATTTCTTCCTCAAAGTTTTTCTGCGTCCAGTAGGCATACAACGAGAAAAAAAAATGGTACATCTTTTGACATCTGCGTAAGAGTAAGTTTTTTGTCGCCTATAGGGTGTTGACCGGCTTTGTGAATCTCCCCACTTAGGTCGTTGTATTGATGAACAAAAAATGAAAATCTATGTCTGCCCAAAAGATAACTTAGGTCAGAAAATATGACAATGGCTACTGTTTGTTAATATTTCTTCCCACTGGCACGCAGTGTCAAAAATTAAGTGTGTGTGGGATCGCTTTCAAAAGCTTAAATTAATTATTTGGGTAAAAATAAACTCGATTTAACTTGATCTGTGTGTATTTTTCTTTCATTTTTCTGATTGGCTTTTTCGTCGATGAGGTCGTCCTTAAAAGAGTGAAGCGTTGCGGCAAAGTAAGGATTCACGGCGCAAGCTGTAGCCTTTGCTGAATTGAGTTTATTATGGCGGCCCCATGTTCTCCTTTCTAGTGCTTTTTTTTTTTTTCGTCCCTCGTCAATATAAGTGCACCCACGCGTAATGTATACCGGTCAATATAATGGCTGCGACATCTTCTACTGCATTCAGGCGTAGGAGTAAAAGCGTAAAAGAGTAAAAAGGAAGACGCCGTCTGCTGCTAACGAACTCATCCAATATAAATTAGTTCTTCCGCTCTAACGTTGGCAACAAAAAAAAAAAAAAGGAATAGGCATTTGCTGGAATAAGAAAACAAAGGGGTTGGGTTTAGGGGATGAGCTGGCTACTTTATTTTTATATTGCATCGTTTTAAGCTGAGCACTTCCATGCATGCGCGAAGTTGATTTTATTCTTTCCTTGAGAAACATTGCTTACCCTGTATGTTCAAAATGAATGATTTCCTTGGCCTTACAGTCCAGCCTCCTAGAGATATATTTCAAGAAATGCGGAAATGTTAAGCTATCCGCAGAGAAGGACGCCATTCAAATAATCGATACTTCTGTAAGGCGCACTGTCTTGGAATCTCTGCGACTACGTCCTCAGTGAGATCAATTTATTTTTTGCGTAAGCGAAGTCAAGCTGCCTTCGCTACTCATTTCAGCAACAATTCGCGCCTTGTCAAACGAACGTTTCATTCGAATGCAGACGTCTGAGCTGAAATATGTTTCCGCACTCCGTTCAGCGATTCTCAGAGTTTCACACCTATTATTTTTTTTATTAATTTCTGGAGCCGAATGCATACGTTTCCCTAGAGCTAGGCGTTTTCTGATTATCCTTGTCCCAACAGTGAGCGGCGCCACTCGTTAACCCAAATGAGTACTTCGAAGTTGGCCGGGAACAAACCATTAGGGCTCTGTAATAGAGGGCGCTGCTCTTAATTTGTCTGTGAAAGCCCCGGGAATGCGTGGTTTGGCGCGCCGCGAGGTAATGACGGCCGCGCTGCTCCCCTGTTACCGCGTGCATGCGGTCGCAGTCTCTCAAATCCCGCTTGCACCCAGCACTCAGAAATGCTAGTCGCTTAGCGCTGCAGCAGCAGCCCTGGCCTTGCGAATCTCAGCAGCCCGCTTCACTCACCGCGCAACAGACCAGGCTGCCTTAATTTAAAACAGAACGCCAGGCGCTTTGCAACAAGACTGCGTCCCCATTAACACTTCCGGATGTATTGATGGATGGATGGATGGATGAATGGATGGATGGATGGAATATAGGAGCGTACCCTTTGAAACTGGTGGGAGCAGTAGCTATCATGCTCATTTTTCTTTCTATATCTTAATTATTGTTTTAGATTGGTTAACTATACCATCATTCTATTTATTGAATTTTTATTTCCACATTACTAACATTATGTCACTTTTCTGCTTTTAAGCCACCAATCTTCCAGTCGTCTTTTGCTAGCTTTCACCGCCGGTTTATTCACCCGGCCACTGGTATCTCTAAACCCCAGAGCTTCAGGAAGAGTGACTGCGCCTGCATCGACTTCCGGATGGATACCATTACATTCAAGTATAATATATGGTCAATTGTTTCACTGGAGTTGCCACGTACAGCACATGCGTCATCTTCATTGTTAAACTTTTTTTTTTTTTTGTAGCTGCGCGTTCTAAGGCACCCTGATCTAGCTTCAAAAAGTAGAGCACTGCCTCTTGAGTTATCAAAGAAAGCTTCCTTCCCGATCTGCTTTTTCCTATATTTACTGCCAATGGCCTCTTTCGACGTTGAAGTGCATGAGAAGCTAATGGTGACCAGATGCGAGCGATGGAGAGACTAACTGCTTTTTGACCAGTTACAGAGTAACCTTTTAGCTAGGACTGGGCAATGAAATTTTCACGCTATGAGTGGGTTCATGCTCAATGTTCAGAGCCCCCACTGTCTGTTTCTCTCTTCCGTTTAGCAAATTAATGTTTTAGAAGCCATGTGGACTTCCTCTGTATTCAAAACAGCGCGAGATATTGACACTGTGTCAGAACCTTCCTTGATGACCAAGCATGGCATACAGTTTCCCGGGCTCTTTCCTTCTGCTACTTCAATACCAACACCGCAGAATATTCTCCTTGCTAGAAAGTGCGGAAGCTCATAACGCCCAGACAAAAAAAAAAATGAAACAATAATGATTGGAAGAATGGGGCGAGCACGTGTACTCTATCTTTTTTTCTAAGGGTCTCTGTTCTCCAGCACTTACCTTTACCATGCGAAACTGTATAGAGACAAGTGCTCACTGCTTTGAGACGTAAAGTGACCTTGGTTCGTTCGGTAGCTCGTGTGTAGTGTTCTCAGTGTTTCCGAAACTCGGCACATTAATAAACAACTACATTATTCGTTTCCTCCGCGCTTCTAGTTGCTCTTGCACGAGTGTCATAACTAATCACGACGATCTCACTGTTTAGGCTCCATACACTGTCGAAACTCGCCCAGCGACAAGTCCTATTTATAGGAAGAGGTAACTCCAGCTCTGACTTAGAGCGTTTGCGCTCAGCTTGTCGCATTGTGGGCGAGGATGCTATATCGTTGCGGAAAGTAATGAGGCTTCTGCCTGTCCTGCACTGCGTAATCTGCTGTCTGTGTCGCAACATTCATGCTCTGCAGATAATAAGAGAGCGTGACAGTGCTTACTAAAGGGACCGCGATAGCCATGTGCGGATTGCTATCCGAGAAGTGTTATATTGAGCGTTATTGCTCTAGAACCACTGGAGGCAGAAAAGCAAGGATTAGGCTAACCTGCATGGCTTTGCGTTGAAGCTACATTTCAAGTAGTCCCGGGGAGCTATTGCGCAGCAAGCGGTATCCCTGACACGCATCCCGTATGTGTCTCGCGCACTTTACAAGGCAGAAATCTTGAGACCTCCTGTTTGTACGTTGCTTTCTTCTTTGTTCTTTTTGTCTGCAGCGCAAGGCCTCCCGACACATTTATAGTTTAACAAATGCCGATCCCTGTTTTCACTGGCATCTGCATTTTAAATGGGGAAACACTGGTCGTAAATGTTTCTCTTCTTTCGCACCTCGGAAGAGTGCGCATCTTCTTTTATCTGCTGTATTCCTAAATGTACTGCATATTTAAGGAACTTCTATAACATTTGCTTCTCACCCGCATACTCACCTATGGGGCTGAAACCTGAAGGCTAAGCAAAAGGGTTCTACTTAAGTTGAGGACAATGCAGAGAGATTAACGTTAAACCTACCATTTACCGTTCCAAAATTGGTAGGTGTTACGTTATGAGATAGGAAGCGCGCAGGGGGATCAGTGAGTAACTCGAGTTAATAATCTTCTAGTGGAAATCAACAAGAAGAAATGGGTATGGCACGGGTATGACGTGTGGTGCGAAGAGAAGATAACCGATGGTCGCTAATGGCAACAAATTTGATTCGAAAGGAAGAGAAGCTCAGCAGGTGGCGGCAGAAATTCAGGTGGGCGGATGAGGTGAAGAAGCTCGCAGAAGTCAAATGGGTGCAGCTAGCACCGGACCGGGGTAATTGGAGGAATATGAGAGAAGCATTCGCACTGCTGTGGGTATAGTGCGGCTAACGCGATGATGATGATCTATAAATTAATTGTTCACCTTTGTCACCATGTCCCTCTTCCACGCGTCTAGAACTGAAGGTACCTCCGCCTGTTTAATGCGCCTGCAGGCAAAAATGACATGCTTACCTGCTGTGCAAGAATATTCTATGAGAATATATATATATCTCATCTCATTCTTTTCACTTAATTTCTTGTTTGCGATATGCAGCTCACAGCATTCACAGTGAAAGAGTGAGTGAGTGAGTGAGAGAGAGAGAGAGAGAGAGAGAGAGAGAGAGAGAGAGAGAGAGAGAGAGAGAGAGAGAGAGAGAGAGAGAGAGAGAGAGAGAGAGAGAGAGAGGGTCCTCACCGTTCATCCCACCGGCAAAATGCAAGTCATTCAAAACATTATGCATTGCCCAGTAACGTCATCAGAGTACGAGTTATGTAAGATACAGATGCAACTGGCATTTGCACTGCAGAAAACAGTCCCGCTTCACAAACTCATTGGTCCGTTTTCAAGAATTCTCCACAGTGTCCATTTAGTGCAGAACACTGATGTATTGTCACCGTTACGTACTCTGCACTAAACCTCTCTTGCATTTGCACTACTGAAGATAGTGCAAAGGGGAGCATTAAAAAACCTGATTTATATTTACCTCAGATATATACTGAAACGTTTGCAAGTCGGCTCAGATCTGTGGCAGTAGAAGCTGCTATGGCAAGTAACATTATTCGAGACAGTGCCGGCGATGTTCGCATTTTCTTCTGTTTGCTTGTTTTTTGTTTTTGTTTTTGTTTTTTGTTTTTTTTGGCTGTACAACGCGCCCAGTTAGTTTTGCTCAGCCTCACTTCGACATGTCTTATTAGTGAACATTTTCGAATATGGAAATGTGAGGCCCATGTTTTTAAATTTTCTAGAAAATATACATAAAGACATTTTTCGTCATTCAACTCAATAAATGATGCCATTATTATTTTTCCTGAATTTCTATCTTCCCAAACAATGTCTAAATTTTCTTTATAAAAAAAACTATACTGGCTCCGCTGTTTTAAATCTGGGATTTCATATAGTCGCGAAATATAATCCAAATAAAACAAAATGGCTGAAACTAGTTAGCCTGTGTTCAGCTGAGAAAAAGCCCAATAAAGATTACATCTGGAAACTAGAAGGATTTACGACAGGAAGCCGTGCATCATATCAGTGCTCTCTATTTCAAGAAAGTAATCACAATAATTTTTGTTTAACTGTCATGTCCATTCATTCATTCATATCTCTCACAGGCACCAAGACACTAGCATTGCGTGATTGGGGTAATACATGGATAGAGTAATGTCAGGAGCATGAGTAATACGTTCATACAAAGCCTACTGATAGTTAGAGCAGGTCACTGAAGATCAGGAACACCATTATACAGTGTTTAATTACACATTACTAGCTTTTAAAATATGACCGATATTTCTGCACTAAAACGAACTGGATCACGAATATTCAGGATGTTTTCCGGAAGATCATTCCAGTATATGATAGCCTGCGGCAGGGCGGATGAATAAAATGCAATGATTCTATCCGAAATGCGTTAGAAGCACGGTGGTTGGAAGCTTAGATGTTGTTGTTTTCTTTTAATGACTCGAGTAGCGGTATACGGTAGTGCAAGAAGCAGCGTTGAAGACTAGGCACCGTAGACTGTTTTGTGAAGCAGGCAAATCAGGGCGATTAATCTCCGCGAAAGCAAGGTATAGATAAAGATCGATTATTTGAGTTGCAGTTTCTGTAAATGAAACGTACAGCACGATTCTGAACCGATTCAAGAAAATTAATTAAATAACCCCGATGAGGCGAGCCGATGGGAGATGCGCATTCGAATTGCGGACGAGTAATGGCAGTAGTTCATTGAAGATTACGTTTTAAATACCATAATGTGCGTGAGGCTGTAGGTGCATTTCTGTGCGTGAATGGACAAACAGATGTTACTCTAGAAATGAATGATTTGTATGAATACTCGAAGGACACTGAAACATCACTGAGTATGTAACTGAAAGAAGAGTTAGATTTTTACGGCTGAATGACATTAATTTTCATTTTTCGGTGTTGACATTTTACATGATGTGCACCAAGCAGTTATTCGGCCGAAGTCCCTTTGCAGTTGTTATTGTATGTTCGTATTTTGCGGTAAATCATGCGAACAACTAATATTTGAATCAGATGGCGGGTCGTTAATGTAAATGAGGAAGGACAATTTCCCCGGGACGCTTCTTCGAGGTGCACCGTATAGGACGTCGCTAAATGGCTATTGGTGACCGTTAACAACTGTAAACTGCTTGTGAGATGAACATAAATTTTTTGTCCACGGGTAGTTTAATGGGTCGAGGATAACACAGGTTATTTGAGCTATATACGTGAATGTGAGACGCGGGTAAATGCTTCAGAGAAGTCTAAGAATATGCAGTCTGTCTGAAAGTTTTCGTCCATATTATGTAGCAGTTCGTTAGTAAATTTGAATAGTTGAGTGTCACATTAGGAGCCATTCCTGCAACCGTGCTGGATAGTACTAAAGAAGTTGTTAATATCGAGATGCTGTGCAGCATGATCTGTTTAAGTATCTTGCGTGGGACAGATGTCAATAATATGGGGTGGGAATTACGCGTGTTTGTTTTGTCCTCTGATTTGAAAACGGCGATAATTTGGCCAATATTCTAGTCCTCTGGAAATTCTCCAGATGACAGTGACCAATGAAAGATATGAAACAAAATATTGCTTGAATGCATAACAGTGTTTTGTTTTTGTTTTATTTTTATTTTTTTTTTTAGAATTTTCGCATTAATATTATAGACACCAGTGGAGTTGATATACTGAAAAAAATTGCAAGGCAAGGCTAATTGCACTGTAGTGAGCACGGTTATAATTGAAACTATTTTTACGTGTTTAGACACATGCGCATGAGGACATGTAAATTGTGAAAGTAAGCAGCACATGATCACTAAATCCCTCATAACTGCAAATAGCGCTAACACTGTCTGGAGCTGACGCGAAGATGAGGTGTAGCGTGTTATTTTCTCGGGTATAGATGATCAGCTAGTTGGACCAACGAGGAATTGAGATATAATTCAAGAAAGATGTGTCGTTGCGTATTCGATAACTTAAGTCATACCAATAAATTTCCAGGTAGTTGAAGTCGCCAAGCAGGCAAATACTTGCTTCTGGAAATTTATCCTTTCATCCAGCGAGGTATGTCAACCGAAAACGAATGATCGGGGCACTATCCTGCGGTCTGTAATCGATTCCCATAATTTTCTTTAAAAGACGGGGGTGTGACGCATACTCACAAAACTTCCCACTGAGTAGTTATATCAACTACAAAAGACGTTATATGTTTTTTTATTGTTTTTTTTTTACGGCAATCAGTACCTTACCTGCACTTTTGTCGCTCCTGTCAATATGAAAGGTAGGGAAGTTATGCAGACCACGCAAGACTTCGTCATCCATAATCTATTCGCCCAGCCACGTTCCCGGTAGAAAAAAAAAATCATCGTAATTGCAGCTGTCCGGATAAGAACGTAACTTGATGCATTTGGGAAGGATGTTGCGTATGTTAGTGAAGCCTAACAAGAGATGGAAATGTGCAATGCCATTACGGTAGGGTATCCATGATTCTTTTTTGATGACACATACTGCCGATTACCCTGAACACAGCGTTATGGCGTCGTTCACAGCGTCGTACACGGATACGTCGTCATTTATTCTTAGCTTATCGAAATAAATCTTGCGAATTCTATTGGTGAATTGATGAATTCTATTTCTACCTTCTTTCCTAACTATAACTTCTTTCTACCGAGTAGCGCCGGGAATGAAAAATCGCCGCGCAAAGCAAAGTCGGTTCCTTTAAGCGTCGGACCATTTCCAATGATCTCTTGCTTATCGTTAAAGAACGCGGATTTGACCATCCCCACTGGTCTGCATTTTTCCGTGTCGTATTTTCTAGTTCGGTTTACCCGCTTTATTTGTGATTAATCAATAGCAATGTCCAATTTTTCCTTGCATAGCTCGATGACTTTCGTTTCGGCTTTTGACCACGTCTCAGAAATATCGTCTTCAATGCCGAAAAACAGTAGGTTATTGCGCCGAAGGCGGCTTTCCCACAATGTAATTGTTATTGGCACAATTGAATTGTTATTAGCTCATAAGATATTCCCTTGGAAGCAAGCCTAGCAGACAAACGCCTCAGTTGAGTATCTACTGACACTTTCAACTGGTTCAGCTTTCTCAGCCAACTTCTAATTTCATCTTTGCTCTATTGGATCATCTGCGCAGTTTCCAGAAATAGGTCCGAGAATAGTTTCGACGTCCCCGGAAAGAAGTAGTTTTCGTTTGGTTTTGAGGGTTTAGCGTTTCAAAGTGACTTAGACTATGAGAGACGCCGTAGTGAAGGGCTCCGGAAATGTCGACCACCTGAGGTTCTTTAACGTGCACTGACATCGCACAGGACACCAATGCGCCACCGCGGCGCGGTGAAAAGGATCAGGAGTAGGCTACTTAAAATAAATTTCAGGAGGCACTTAAGATAGTTTAGGTGCAGTAAGGCGAAGGCTTTTTTTCTTGCTCACCGTAATGTGTTAATTTGAAATTCTGATGTTATAAATGTTATTATATTTTATTTGTGCAAACCAAACCATTTTTATTTCTGTTTTTATTTTCCCGATCACATTTTTATTCATTTTTATTTTATTCATTCTTTTTCTTCATTCTAATTCATTTTATTTTATTTTTGTATAGCTTTTGGCTATTGCTTACTCTATGGTAAGATATCTTAGCCAGCCAACCTTGGCTTGTTATGTGGCTGCCGGATTGGATTCTGGACACCTGGGTTGATTTGCGACCTTCCTGGATTAGCTTATGACACGGATTCCGCAGACAGTCACTGTACTGATGAGCCAAGAAAGGCTTTCTCGCCTTGACATCGAACACTGTTTCCACATGTTTCTATGGAAAATAATTTCTGTCTCGGGCACAACAACAAAAACAGGCAGCAATTGTTGCTTTTTAGACAAATTCAGTGATCGACGTAACAGACCTGGAACAGTATGAAGAGGCGAGGGTTGTCCACGCGCCTCATATCCCGTGCGCCGATGGCAGGTGGCGAGTGTACACGAGCGCCTGCCGAAGAACTGGTTATCACCCGGATCGTCACCGAGGTTGCGTCCAATCCACAGGTTGATCAACGTTTTGTAGAGGGCAAGTAAAGACTGCGCCTGACGCAGACCACGACCTATTGTATTATACAGTAGGTCGGGAAGCAGACGGAGGTGGCGATAAGCCACGGAGCCGGAGAGCCTGGAACAGTACAAACGGTGGGCGCTCTATTGTCAAACTCTCATATTGCGCCCCATATAAAAGGGGTCTTTGGGTGCTCAATAAACAAAAACAAGCATTTGTATGCGCATACTTAGAACGGGAATAAAACTGCATCATTTTATGTAAAACCTCCACCATCACTCGACAGGTGTTTTGATTTCTTTGTAGTTTCTGAAAAAAAAAAACATATTATAAACAGTTCAATTTTCGCAGAGACTTTATTCGCCTTAAAATATTTGTTTGTTTGTTTGTTTGTTTGTTTGTTTGTTTGTTTGTTTGTTTGTTTGTTTGTTTGTTTGTTTGTTTGTTTGTTTGTTTGTTTGTTTGTTTGTTTGTTTGTTTGTTTGTTTGTTTGTTTGTTTGTTTGTTTGTTTGTTTGTTTGTTTGTTTGTTTGTTTGTTTGTTTGTTTGTTTGTTTGTTTGTTTGTTTGTTTGTTTGTTTGTTTGTTTGTTATTGCGACAATAGTTATTGCTCCAAGATCATTTCTTAATCATTAAAATCACTGGCAACATGCGTAGTAGGGTGGTGGTGATGGTGGTGGTGGTAGTGGGTATTTTATTTATATTCAATATTCAATAAAATATTCAAAATATTCAATAAAATATGTTTGCGAGCCCCTGTATCTGCTATCTGATATCTGAAGCACCTGAACTGGGGCGGCGAAAATAAAGGGATGATGAGGAAGGGGTAGAGGAAACCAAATAGGTGAGCGATAGGGAGAAAGGAAAGGGTAGGTAAAAATAAAAAAAGAAATATATACACTATAGGTAAGCATCGAAAAGTCTCGGTATTTCTTTCGCTTTTCTTCAGCAGAACTATGCTTACGGTGATTTTTCGCGGCGTAGCTTTCACTGTTATTTTTCATTTGTGTGCAAGGGGCAGAAGATTTCGGCATAATAGCTCGATATTTTTTTAGGTCCCATAGTTATAAGAGTCCGTGTTTCCTCTTGCAGATAATTAATTAGGAATTTCCGTCATTGGTGTTTTTTAGCATTGCCCTCTGGCATAAAATCGCACCAAGCTCGTATTCCGCTTCAGACTCGTAGACTTTTCCCACTTCCTAATCTTAAAAAAGCGTCGACAGTCATTAATGAATGAAACGCAACTTGCATTAGCGTTTTGGCGCGCATCTTATCTACGCTGCAGAGCTCTTCTGCTCTGCCAATAAATTTTCAGCAAACATAAGCCCCTCCTTCTAGACCCACACGGTCTGTAGTGTTATGGGTCTGTCTAAAAATTCACGACTGTAGATCCGACTGGCTAATGAAAGCTTAATTAGATGTATCTGCCCATGAGCACAAAATCCTGTTGCTGCGCTGTGTGAGCATTTCCAAATGAGTCTGCGCCTTGAAGAGCACTCCGCTGAGCGGCAATCATCGATTTTATCGATCCGTTAGCCATTAAGCACTCGCTACTCATATCTGCGTAAAATGTGCTTGAAGGCAGGAAAAACGCAAAATAGAGCACTTTCACGAAGTTTTTACAGCCGTCGTTAGCACCTGGGGGATAAATTTGCTTGACGTAGCCTCCATTCGCGTTTCTCCCCAGCAGAAAGAGGAGGAACTTTTTTTTTTAATAACAACTTTAGAAGTTAGCTCGGTATTGTATTCTACATGCGCTCTTCAGATGAGGAAGAATATAACATTTTATGACACAACTGCTGGTAAAAAAAAAAAAAAAAAAAAAAGGATTATTACTTGTGGGGACTAAATCATTCCCGTGTTCCTCAGGAATTTAAAGTGGTCCTTTGCCTTAGGTGGTACCCAGGTTACATTTCTTAGAGCAACGTGGCCTCTTAAGACTGGAGTACAGAGTGGAAATGGGGCGTCTGGCCGAGTTCTCTCATGCGTTAAGCTCTGTTGATTAATGATGCAATTGCGATGCCATGAAACTGGTTAGGCTTCTCCGATTTCGACGAAGGCGTGGGCTAAAACGCAAGATGTCGGTGGGGATGGATGTCACGAGTTGAGCAGCATGTATGCACCATATCAGGATCCTACTCGCGTGATATATCCAGCATAGAAGAGAGCTGACTTCGTTTGTGGTCCACGTAATGACCATTTTTCACCACGTGATGCTCGACATTCGCAGTTTCACTTACATTCCAAAACGGTCGACCCTTCCCGTAATCGTTTTCTCACGGAGTAGTGCGCAAGAACCGCGTATGGAGGGGCCCATTATCACCATTGTAGCCATTTAGTGTGGGACGTGGAAAAGTTAGGAAGAAGCCTATCGGAAGAAAAATTATGGGGAACACTTAAGCTCAGCCCTTGTAGGATGTGACGCGATAGCGTAAGCTATCAGCCCACATATAAAGCCGCACTCTAACGAAGCCGTATGAACGTATTCCTGCGTGGCCTAAGGGTGACGTGAAATTTATTTATTTATTTATTTATTTATTTATTTATTTATTTATTTATTTATTTATTTATTTATTTATTTATTTATTTATTTATTTATTTATTTATTTATTTATTTATTTATTTATTTATTTATTTATTTATTTATTTATTTATTTATTTATTGGGAATATTCTTTTTAACACAATTGGCCTTGGATAACAGAGCTAAAATAATGTGCTCTCTGACTAACAAGGTTCCTGTCGCCCATATACAGTTCGGCAGGAACAAGTGATGGACTGAAAAGTTATACAAATACACGTGCTAAGCTAAATAAACAGTACTGAAAACACCAGCAACAAAATTAAGCAACGTTTTAACATATATACATTTTTGGTGTGGATTAATGAGAAAGAAAATACTCATGGCACGGAATAGGAGAACATGTAAGTTGTAAAGACTTTAAAGCTCGTGTGTGATCTAAACTGAAAATGAAAGACAAGGGCCGAGCTGTCTGCTCCTGCTAAACGTAACGTCAGCAAGCCCCCTGTCCAGCGAGTGCGCTGCCATGCCAGCTGCTAGCGCCGAGCTCGTGATTGTTCTCCCACAACGCCAACGCCGTATTTTCGGTGAACGGTGCCTTCACTGCTATCGCGTTAATATGGTGCGCGCTGCCTCAACTTTATGCACTTCACTGTTGCGATAACCTTCACCAATTTACTTTTATAACTCACTAGACGCTCAGCTCACTCTTCCACCCCCACATTCATCGATTCAGGTAAGAACTTTTCGTCAATTTATCGCAGCCAGCTTCATGTCTGCGGTCTGTGATGTCTGTATCCACAGACGAGAGCAGCAAGATAGAGAGAGATAAACTTTAGTGGAGAAGACTGCATCCGGCATTAAAAGCGCACTATAACCGCGATGGGGTATTTATACTGCACAGGCGCACACGCCTACAACAGCGCGACGGATGTTCGCACGCCTACGTCGATCACGCATAGCTGCGTCCCGTCTCATTGAGACAGCACGCCTCACTGGAAGGCGTAACGATGCGGAGTGCTGCCTCTGAATGGCACTCAATGAAAGTCAGCTGAGTCGGCGTCTGGTGGGCGGACAAGTATATGTCACCGATTTCGGAGCCAAATTGCGCCGAGGTCATTAGGATACATGGCTGGGAGGAATTTTGTATAGGGCGTTGTTTTCCGTTTGTTTATGCACGTTTGCAACTTTACCTGCAATAGGTACCCCGTTGTTCATGAAATTGTCCTGTGCATAGTACGTTCACCTTATTTCCGCTCTCTTCCATAGCATCAGTTTACTCGCTTTAATTCCTGCGTGACAGCTATTAAGGTGTCCTTCCACGGAATGTAAAAAGAAAAAAGAAGCGATGACGCTGGGTCCATTATTCCGATATCAGCTCAACGACACTGCCTACGGACACCTGAAGCAAGGATGGCTACTATATAATATCGCCCATCTGTGAACCGAGAAGGCAAGCTGTTGCAATGTTGATCCATGGGAAAATATTTAGAGATCTTCCTTTTTTACAGTCCACTGCTGTCGACCTTCTTTTCGTAAGATCTGCGCTGTTTTCCAGGCAGTGTTGCCCACAGGCCAGCATATTCACTCTGCATGTCGCATGTGCCGCAAAAGCGCATATGAGCGCTGTTGTCAGATCTTTCCTTGACCAATCGGTCATGTTTTTTTTTTCGGCTTTCTACCAAAGAGAATTAAACTTCGCTGTTGTAATTAGGAATATTTATCAGGTATCTTCGTGTTCATGTCGCTGTTTTTTCGTGTAGAATGTGATAATGTGAGTACCCTCGGAAACTAGAATTTCTCTGCTGCGATAGATTTTACTACGAAAGGAGAGCCAATGGGCGAAAATGCCGTTGTGCATCTTTCCGTGGTTACCAAGGGAAGCCCCCTGTGCGAATATTACCCTCACGTAAAAGGGAAGGCCTGCAACCGCACAGAGGCAGCGCCAGCTGGCGAGAATAAAGCAGGGGCGGCGAAAACGCGTGCGCGTCATCGGCTCATCGAACGGGAAGCCACAATTAGGTATATTGCGAAATGTATACAATGCATCGAATATAAAAGCGTAGAGAAATCTTTATCGAGCCATAAAGCCAGCCCAGACAAACCGAACTGTACCTGCAAGAACGCAAACTTTCAAACCATTAGCGAGTCATAAAAAATGATCAAATTAGAGCAAAGGTAATTGGCGCAACTTTCTTGCAGTGGACCTCGGCAAAAAGAAAAAAGCGTAATCCTAAAAGCGCCTTCTGATTGAGCAGTAAATCACATCAGACCGTTTGGTCTTCCGTCATTTCCTTGTTATTTTTTGGCAAAATTAATGGTAATAGGTTAGTCGTGTACAGTGGGACAGCTCTGACAACGACATCATGTCTGGGATACAGCAGAAAAATCGAGCCAAAGTCCTTCAATACTTACTTAAAAACAGCGCTCGTCTGTTGTGCTTCTCTTTTTTTGGGCTTCGTGTCGTCGCACTGTACCACCCACTATGCAAATGTACCAACTCGCTCAACTGTCCATCCTACTTCAATGATTTCTATTGATACAAGTAATACGCATGTTTTATGTATGCATGTATACACGACATGTGATTTGTATACATACAATTTGTATCGTTATATCTGTATACGTAATAAGTTGTATCCAAGACGGACAGCGGAAACTAGCACATTTTTCTGTGAGGAAAATAATGTATTCAAGCTACGCAACCTCGAAGCACGAGTCATCGGCACCAGATGCTTCGGGAAGAGAATAATGAAATGACGACGTCACGCATGTCTGCCACTACGACTGAACAGACCTAGATATTCCCTTACAATACTGCGAATGTCTGGTAGAACTAGTGGCTGAGTCGAAGTGCGCTCCGCATCGTGGTATGCATTCATGCCACCGGTTCAAATCCAATTTTCGTACATGGTGTCCGCTTGACAGGAGAGACCAAGGCAGGGTAGACATGCTGTCCAGGCGGCGGCATTATACATATGTAGATTGTATTCGTGCCTCTTTTGGCTCCGATACGTGTACGACCGCTGTGAGCTCGACGTCGACAAAATTCAAGGCAACTGGTTTAATCCAGCTGAAGCTGCAAGAGGGTCTGCATATTGACCGTTCGTACCTGCACTTGTCTTGAAAGTTTCTTCGCACTAAAAGACGAGGCGACGAGACTACACTTGTGACAGTCTGTCTCTTTTTTATCACGCCTCTTTGAATAATTATTACAGACAGTACATGCTTTGGAGAAGGCTAGGCATCTTCGTCATCATTACTGGCGTGTACCCAGCTCACGCACGCTCAGCGTTTATATGCATTATGACATTGTGGAATGTAATAACCCAGCTAAGTTGTGTCGCACTATTAGACCATCAACTAGCTTTCGACAGTGTTATGTAGCATGTGCCTGCAGCGAACAACCTGCCGCAGAAAGAGCTATTTGTGCCAGCGATTATCGAAAATATCAGGTTTCATAGACACCTTTATCGAAGTTAACAAAGCGGCATATTTTTTTGCTTACAATTTAGCTAATAATTGCGCATCCACTTTTGCATCCAAGCGGTCATTTTTATGCCAACTGAACTGAAAGAGGCCCTGAAGTTACTTCGTCACCCGCCCCGCAACTATTTAGTTTAAACTTTGTTTTTGCAATGGCGTACTAGCTAAGATAACCATAAAAATAGGTATCAATGTTCCTTTACAGCTCTCACGAATGTCAGACTTATATACTTGCTAAACTATCTTCTGGGTATATAAGAGATCCCTTGTCGAAAATAATGATGATTTCCCAAAGTATCAAAGAATACATTGCAACACAATCGTGAGAGTTGAGATCAAGCGCTGATTTACCAAGAAGTTCGCTCGTCGTCGTTAACAACGTAAACTGAAATTCCCACACGTAGCTCTAATTATACTCAAAAAAGATGCATGTCTTCTCGAGCTCTCTGGTGAAATCCGTCAGGGGTGAGTAACATTGCCGACAAATGTATTTTATTATCTGTTCTTCCACTTGTGTCGAGAAGCATTGTAATGAAACCTTCTAGCTTCCCTGACGCGGAAGCCGAGTACATCAAAGGAAAGGCGAACAGCATTAGAGACCCTGGCATAGTCTGTTTCTCGTGCATATCTTCGTGCGCAGTGAATTCCCTTCTGTGGTACGCCGACTGTAATTGCCGCCATATACTCTCTTTCAGATGCAAAGCATGTGAGCTGTAATTGAATTTCTTGCTTGCGAGCGGAGAACAGAGGATCGAGTAAGGCAACGAAAATGCGAAAAACGCTCGTAATACGATATCACTTTTCTTATTCTTCCAAGCCTGTTACTCTTTTTTCTTTCTGTCCTGGTTCGGCTACCATGTATTTCCTCTGAACTGAAATTATATTGCCGCACAAGGCGCTACCCAATAGCGTGACTTCCTTTCACACAGGCCCTCTTGTCGACAAGGGCTTCTATTGCCTCGTTTCTCGATGCATGCTGCTTTTTTATGCTATTTTCTGCACCTCATCGTACTCTTCTTGTGTGTCATTTATCCTAAGTTTCGAAATTTTAAAACAAAACGCCAATACATTCACTCTTTTCAATTTACTCAGCAAAAAAATGTAGTCAGTTCTATTTCTTTCTTTTTTTCTGTAACAGGCGAAATAAGCATATCGTTGTATGTTTTATTCTCATGCAGACATTACTCTCGTTTCCTTGATTCCTTTTTGGGATCATCTCACATAAAATAGGAAAGACTACGCAACAACTTATCTGCAGCCAAGAAAGTTCGTCTTGCCAACTCGCCTTGCCGCATTGCCAATCTAAACCTGAAAGAGCATACCGAACGAACAGGACACCAAGCGAGAAGCTAGCTATCCGCAGCCCAATGTCGACAGTGCCCTCCTATGTCACCAAAACTTATTTTGTCTTACTGCATACCTGAGTGTCACACCGTTTGTTTAAGAGCGTCCGCGCAACCTCCAAGGAATAAAATTATGTCCAGATGTTGAAAAAAAAAAAAAGGAGAGATAAGGTGCCTAAGTGCGTAGTATGATTATGTCACATCACAACGCAGTATTGATGTTCCGCATAACCTGCTTTTCACAAGAGCCTTACCCACAAGAAAAAAAAAAAAACATAAAAACATCACTCATCAACATCGCAATTTGTAAAAAGCGAGCAGCATACCTTTGTGCACAAAATCGGACGCGGCGTTTACACTGTTTTGTAATCGTGTCATCGTAAAATTGAGAGACATACTTCGATGCCCCCCCCCCTCCCCCACACACACACGCACACACTTTTTCACACACCATAATATTCCATCACCGACATACTTTCCGTCCATAATTTATTTTCTGTTATTTCATTCGCTTTAGCACACTAGCCGCCACAACAAAGCCAGTCTCATTGCGGACGCACTACCTCAACTTTATATACGCCGGCTCAGTACGCCCACAGGCGTTTCTGCTCTCGGTATGCTGTGAAAAGACCTGAAAATGACCGTAACCACCGCTTCAGAAAGGCCGGGAACATTAAAGCACTTTCTTCTCCAACGCGTCAGGTATGAAATACTTATTTTTCGTTACCTCAGTGGCATAAGTTCTTCCTGCAATAAAAGATAAGCGCAGTATCCAGAAAAAAGGACAACGCCACTAAAGCTGCCTAAACATCTTTTATGGTGACAGCGATGACGCCTTTATTACGCCTTTTCCCAGATGGGCGGACACCTCGGGTGGCATATGTGACTCCCGTACACGCAAGGAAGCAAAACTTATCGAGGCCCACGATTAACTCAGGATCTCTGTTGATTCAGGACAAACCATTCGTCAACAAGATCAAGGCGTGATAACTAATATATATATTGTAAGATGGGGGTTTATTGAGGTACTCGGACTGGGCAGATCAGCGGCGAACACAGCGACAGCGAACACAGTCAGGTCCAACACGCGCAGCGATCACGATGTCACTGCCCGGAATGTTCCTCGTGCACTTCTTCCTTTTCACAATTACCCGCGGGACGAAGAGCAGACATCCTGGCGACTTGCGGCGTGAGCAAGACGGCAGGGTCATAATAGGGTTTAAGGCGCTGGACGTGAACAATCTCGCGTCCGCGTCGGCGTAGATCATGAGACGGCGTAAGAGATTCCACCAGATAATTAACCGGAGAAGTGCGCTTCAGAACATGGTATGGGCCATGGTATTTAGCAAGAAATTTTGAAGACAGTCCAGGAGCATTGGAAGGTATCCACAGCCACATAAGAGCGCCAGATGAGAATTCCGGTGTCGAGCGTTGGTTGTCATGGTTGGATTTATGGCGGTACAGGGTGTTAGCCATGAATGCGCGGGCAATTTGTCGACAGTCTTCCGCATGCTGGACTGCTTGAGACGCATGAGTATACTCGGATATGTCTGGCTGATACGGGAGTATGGTGTCGATTGTAGTACAAAGGGTGACGGCTGTAGAGGAGAAAAAAAAGGAGAGAAGGCAGTAGTAGACTGCGTTGCGGTATTGTAAGCGTAAGTGACATACGGTAGGGCGAGGTCCCAATTTGAGTGGTTGGAGGCGACGTACTACGATTGAAATGCTCAGTGAGGTCATTAGTGTGGGGGTGATAGGCGGAGGTGGTTCTATGAATAATGTTGCACTTGGTGAACAAGGCTTTCACAACGTCACTCAAGAAAACGCGTCCTCTGTAGCTGAGCAGCTCTCGAGGCACGCAATGGCGAAGAACAAAACGCTGCAAAATGAAGGAACCTACTTCTGATGCTGTGGCAGGTGGAAGTGCGGCGGTTTCTGCATACCTCGTCAGGTGATCAACGGCTATGATAGCCCAGCGGTTGCCGGCTGCAGTGTAGGGAAGCGGCCCTTACAAATCAATGCCGACGCGGTCGAAAGGGCGTAGTGGGCTGGGTAACGGCAGCAACTCTCCAGCAGAACGTTGAGGAGATGACTTGTGACGTTGACAGGTGAGGCATGAGCGAACGTACTTGAGTACGAAGGGGTACATGCCCCGCCAGTAGTAACGCAGCCGGATACGAGTGTATGTCTTGAAGACGCCCGCGTGACCGGATTGGGGGTCAGCCGGGAAATAGTCACAGATTTGCGAACGTAGCTGCCGGGGAATAACTATTAACCACTTGCGGCCATCTGCGCAGTAGTTGCGGCGGTAGAGGAGGTTATCACGAATGGCGAAGTGGGAAGCATGGCGGCGGAGAGCACGCGATGGAGAAGCAGCTGTAGGATTGGAGATAAAATCGAGGAGAGAATTTATCGAAGGATCTTGCCGCTGCGCTGACGGCATGTCATTGATGTGAAGCGATGGCGGGTAACCATCGGAAGAGGAAAGGCTCGTGACCTCAGCTGTAAGGTGGCAGCGGGAAAGTGCATCGGCGTCGTGATGCTTGTGGCCGGAGCAGTAAACAATGCGGACATCATATTCCTGAAGGCGAAGAGCCCATCTTGCCAGTCTGCCGGACGGCTCTTTCAGTGAGGAAAGCCAGCAAAGCGCATGGTGGTCCGTCACTACCTTAAAAGGTGGGCCATAGAGGTTAAGGGCGGAATTTAGTAAGAGCCCAAATAATCGCTAAGCACTCTTTTTCAGTGACAGAGTGATTGTATTTAGCCTTCGTGGGTATACGGCTAGCATAGGCGACCATGTATTTGGTATAGCCTGATTTGCGCTGAGCTAGCACAGCGCCGAGACCAACACCACTCTGTGGACCTCGGTAGGCGCTGTGGGGTCGAAGTGACGTAGGACAGGCGATGACGTGGGGATGCGACGTAAATCATTGAAGTCATCGTCGCACGTTGGCGACCACGACGACAGGTCGGAACTGCCGACAGAAGTTCTGTCAAGGGAGCAGCAATTGAAGCAAAATTTCTAATAAAGCGGCGAAAGTAAGAGCACAGTTCGAGGAAGCTGCGTAGATGTTTGATGGAAGTAGGTTTGGGAAAGGCTGCTACGGCACGAAGTTTGGCAGGGTCTGGAGATACACCTTCTTTGGAGACAACGTGGCCGAGAATGGTGAGCTGGTGGGCGGCAAAACGACTTTTTTTTTTTTTTTTTTCAAATTCAGCTGCAGTCCGGCATCAGACAGGCAGGTCAAAACTTGCTGCAGACGGTAGAGGTGTGTGTCAAAGTAAGGAGAAAAGACGACAATTTCGTCGAGGTAGCAGAGGCATGTTTTCCACTTTAGGCCACGCAAAATGGTGTCCATCATCCGCTCAAATGTTGCCGGAGCATTACAAAGGCCCAAACGGCATAACTGCAAATTCGTACAAGCCGTCGGGTGTTACAAAGGCAATTTTGGGGCGATCAGCCGCTTCCAGGGGAACTTTCAAGTACCCGGAACGTAAATCTAGGGAATAAAAAAGCTCGGCGCCTTGCAAACAATCGAGAGCGTCGTCGATGCGCGAGAGAGGGTAGACGTCCTTGCGCGTAATCTTATTAAGACGGCGATAATCGGCACAGAAGCGGAGAGGGTGAATGGGTGGGTGGGTGGGTAGGTGGGTGGGTGGGTGCGTTTGTGTCTTTGTGTGTGTGTGGGGGGGGGGGGCAGTACTTTAAGAGAAATGAGGAGCTCGTTATGAAACACTAATGAAAGAGGCCAGCAGTCAGCGAGGCCAGGGAAAGCGCAGGGTATA
Organism: Amblyomma maculatum; assembly: GCF_055883805.1. Lineage (NCBI taxonomy): Eukaryota > Metazoa > Arthropoda > Arachnida > Ixodida > Ixodidae > Amblyomma > Amblyomma maculatum. The sequence continues at coordinate 12,121,844 of NC_139345.1, forward strand.
CTATTTAAATTTTGTTTTTCGCTAAAGACCAAAATTAGTGCTGTAATTATTTTGGATAAAAAGACAATTAATTAAAAAGTAGAAGGGAAAACAACGCGCCGATGGTGGGTACCGGACCCAGGACCTCTGAATATCGCGCCTGGTAAGAGCCATAGCAATCGAGGTGAACACGAAAAAAGCTAGAACAGGCAGGAGATAACCGATGACGATGAGACGATTTTAATGAAGCCGGCAGGTCTAGCACAAGCACTCCTGCCCGCGCCACTGCCGTTTCGTGTTCTTAATAACAATATATGTATGGAGAGAGAGAGAGAGAGAGAGAGAGAGAGAGAGAGAGAGAGAGAGAGAGAGAGAGAGAGAGAGAGAGAGATAGCAGATATTCTAGGACCTATTCATAGCCGACATGCAAACTTCTATGCATACTACCAAGTTAGAAATATGATTTCTAATTCAAGTGCGGTGTACGGCAGTAAGATGATGAAGAGGCCTCGACCTCACAACAACGCTACACATTCATTGTTTTTTCCACCAGCAATCCATCTCATTAAATATGGGTAACAGCCCCGACGTATAAGGCAAAAAGAAACACAGTCATTAAATTCATCTTACCAGTACTTGAAACAACATAAAATTTATCTTAAAGTGTCGCTCTGCCTACGTTCTTAACGAGCCTTTTGTATTTGCGGTGATTGCCCCCACTTCGTATCTCATGCGCCGATAGAGATGCAAAGATATCACCATACCTCTACTTCACTCTGCTAGAATCTCATCATCGAGCAGCGCATTTTGTAAGTGGATTTCCTTCATCCATAATTTTCCGGATGGCTGAACTCGTATTCATAAAACCACCTTTACATTACGCGCACCTTCGCGTCTTATTTCCCGAACGAATTTTATTGCATTCTGCAAAGGTTTGTAGAGAAATCCTTTCGAAATACGTTTCAACACCGCAAACATTCTATGTGCTCGAGAAGCGTATTCTGCACTTAAGCTCTTTCAGACTTCGTCCAAATTAATCAAAATTGAGGCATGCAATAAGAGCAGTTCGTTACATGGCAACCTCCTCGGTCTACGTTTTTGCAGCGATCATACGCAGGCTTAGTTTTTGCGAGGTTCTATCCACATAAAACGAATTCTGAGCAAATCATTTTTATCTTGTCTAATTCTTTATCTTTAATTTGGCAATCACTTTACTATTGTATCCTTTCAGGGACTGCATGTTTGACGTTTTCTCCTTATTTCTTTACTACTTGACTGCTGGGATCCTCGTACCGGATTGTTTCTTTTCAATTCTCTGAAGAAACACCTTTTATGCAGCGTTATTCATACTTCCACATTATGTGTTTCTTTTTCCGGCTGCATAAAATAAAAAGAGAGCAATTCTATATTAAATGAAATAGGTCTGGCTTGCAATTAAGGTGGCAGTACGGGCATTTCAGTAAGCTGCGGTTTCGAGAAATCGGCAGTAGCTATAGCGCGCGATGCGATGCTAGCCATTTGTGAATAATGTGAGGAGTGCAGGCGGCATTAGCACAAATAATGAAAACCTTTTCAGTCCGAGAGAGCTTGGAGGTATCCGCGAGAAAACCCTGAGCGGTGTTGTCATGATGCTGACAGCGACTTGCGCTCTGAGGTTGTTCAACCGAAAATGGTGGATAGCAGTGTTCATCTGATCGCATGAAGCTTCGGGAGCCATGCGCGGGATGTCTTCATCAACAGGGTCCAGTGGAGGAGTAAAAGTGAGTAGACGCTCCCTAGCCGCTTTATGAATGGACTGATTCCCTGTGCCAACATCAGTGTGGCCAGAAGTCCATACGAACCTAATGCCATGGACACGCTCTTCGAACATAGATACAGCGCGATGGAGTTGGTCGCGATTAAGTTGGTAGAAGTAGGTTCATTTAGTTGAAATCTGGCGGCCTGGCAATCTGTGATGAGTCTGATTTGGAGTGAGGTTTGGCCGATGGCTGATATAGGATTCGACTGTAGGTATTTCAGCGCATCATAGAGCCTCAGAAGCTCACCGTCGGTCGCAGTAACCCATTGGGAGTAAGAAATGCGAGAGCCGTTAAATGACGGGTGCTCTGGGCAAATTCAGGCTGTTTCTAGTCCATTGTCGTTTGGGGACACGTCTACATAATTGTTCATTCCGCCATCAGCTTTAGCTGACGTTATTCGTTTTACTGCAATACAGCGTTGTATCGGGCGGTCACGAGCATATGCGCAGCACCGGGGTGAATCCATGCACGAGTGTCGCCATGGGGTTGGAGGCGTCTTAGTGAAATTGGTGGGAAAAGCAACAAGACGATTCCATGTATGGTCTACTACAATGCCTTATTTAGTGTGAGGGAGACAGTCGTTATGTCGTTGGCGTAATGGAGCGGTGGTAATGGACCGGGTGCTTCGAGGGCCGTCAGGGGGGTGTGGTGGGGGCGACCGGTTATAGTGCGTAAAGCTTATCAAAACGTAATCTCGAGTGGCTTCATCGCGCTTGGTAAAGTTGTATACCGGTGCTCCATGGGTAAGTTTGTTCAGGGCCGCAGCTCGAGTGAGTTTAAAACGAGCTGTCTGTTTGGCCCCACCATATTTATATAATGTACGTCTAATAAGACGAAGCCTTTGCTTCCAGGTGGTCTTTAGTTCTTTAACCCATGCTCGAGAGCTGTTAGTGCTGGAGACAGGCATCCCAAGAAGCCGAATAGTGCCTCGCTTAGATGTCAACAAATAGTCTGATAGAAACAGAGAGCTGCTACTGTGACCTACTGAGGCCACAGTATCATCTCAGGAAATCAGTTTTTGAGGTGAAAGCTCGAGTCCTAGGCTAGCGAGAGAGCGTTTTAGGCTACTGATAGCAGCCTGAAGTTCAGTTTGCATGTCTTCTGAGGAGTTGCAGTCCACTGCCTCAGTCCAAATAGTGATATCATCTGCATAAATGACGAAATGAGCAGACGTGTCACGTTCGAGATTTCGAGCCTCGGGGGGGCCATGACGAGCTAAAATAAAAGGAACAAAATGAACTATCAGAGGCAGAAAGTTTGAGGGTTTGGCTGCTCAATCACTTTGCTTTCTCATGGTTCGCCCCAATGCGTCCCTTGTTCAACCAGAAAATCCAAGTGGCTCTAATCTGATAGCCTCTGAGCTTCAAATATTTCGATTGAGGGTCACAGTCTATTCCCACTTTGTTCAAATCGAAGAGCTCCTTTATTTATCCCCGTGTTATTGAGGTTATGCGACAAAGGTAAAAGTTCTCGTTTTCTTCGAAGCAGCAGCTACTCCAAAGTTAGGAGAAATGTAAATGGCTGAACTAAAAAAAAAACACACACACACATCAAAATCAGGAAGATTTCACACAACTGTTAAAAAATAATGTTGACTTGCGTCGTTTAGTAAACATTATTTTTGCAAAAATTTTAACAGTACAATTGCAAATATATAGATATTGTTACGTGGAAGTAACAATACAGCTACAGCGAAGTAACAATACTTACCTGATTTAAGGTAATTATTGTTAGGCCCTTGTTATCATTCTTTTTCGCTCTAAAATTGCATCTGCTAGTTATTAGATAAAGACGCTCATTACTTCTTCAGGTCACATCTCACGGTATGTTTTACATCATTGAAATGATTAGCTATCTACTAAAGTTAATCTGTGATGAAAACGCTGGTCTTAGGTCTTTTTTCGGCAATTTTCATTCACCTCCTTGCAAGTATTGCCATTTTAAAAGCAGGAAGGGAGCGGCGCCAATTAAATATGAGCAATCTGTTGTTGTTGTTTTTTCTGTTTTTGTTTTTTTGCACTTCTCAAGTCTCGTTCTATGTCGGTTCAACCACTTATTTTCAATTTCAATTATTTAGTGACCTGATTCTCTTAAATGGCATGTTCTAAAACGAGATCTTTCGAAGTCGCCTTTCCATCAGGAACATTTCTGTTGTAGAGGCGTGTGCCGCAGATGTACCCGGACTGCCAAGCAACCAAGAAATTCCCTTTATTTCAGCATGCAGTCACTTATATACACAGAGCGACACTGGGGCCTCAGGTGGCCGGTGATCACAAACTCGAACCGAAACCAAATATACAACAATTTCTTCTTTTTTTCGCTTGATATATATCCCTCTCTTGTGCCCTCGTTGCGCAACAGCATGTGAAATTTCATTCGTCTATCTCATTATGAGCTTTCTAAAGGTCGAGTGTTGGGGAAAATCGTCAGTTCTTCCAAACTTATCGTGGGGCTTGGGAGCATTTGGTTTTCCCAAGACACCGCAAGTAGCAGTTTTGTCAGTGTGATCAATCGAGATTCGAAAAAACAAATGTGCACTTCAACTCACTCCCGAAGCGGAAATGTGTACGATTGTTGCAAAATAAAAGGTAATGGATGTGGGAGACATAAAATGGAAAAGGGCAACTTTCCGTGTGCCTTCCCACCCACATTTTTCTTTGTTTTTCAGCCGACATTTCCATCCCTTTTCTGCTCCTTTACAATTGTCTCCGCAGACACAAAAAAAAATACCACTTTTGATTTGGTCGGCTGGCCTTACGCAAGACGACCGGCGACATTTTTCATTAGTAAAGCCCCTGTCCTCGCTACCGGCCGGGAACTTATTCGAAAAGGGAAAGAAACACTGCCAAGTTACAACCTCCCTTTTCCTTTCCTTTTATAAATGTCGTGAAGGCGCTATCGCCTGTCGTTATTTCCTTTTGTTAGTTTTTGAATGCGATCAACTCGTCTGAATCATGATCGATATTTGTTGAGTTCTTATACAGAGCTTATACAGAAAGAAAGCATAGCAGGTTGCGGCAATACGTTAGGTGAGCGGTGGAGATTAGGAAGTTTACGTGAGCAGGATGGTCACAGCTGGCACGCGACCGGGTTAGCTGGAGAGATACGGAAGAGGCACTCGTTCTACAGCGGGTGCAGTCAGGTTGATGGTTATCGTAAATGCCCTGCTGTCTTGAATGACCTGAATGCGGCAGTATTGGCAGAACAGTTTCACAACACATGATTTTATATTTTTTCTATACCTAAGTGTTTGCTCGTGTGCAACGCATCAGCGCTGTTGTAAGAGGGGCGGCTATTCGCACTCACACGCTGCTCTCCCGCCCTTAACCTATAACCCGTGTAACCCAAATAAATGTTTTATACTAATATTACTGCTCGCCTGGCTCTACATTCCATTTATTAAAAGCAAAGAAAGAAGAGCGCAGAGGGTTTATATGCACACGTTGGTGCAATTACTGCCTTGTAGAAGCGTTGCTTTAATGACCTTGCCAAGGCTCTGACTCCAAAAGCAATGGCATGCTTATATCATGAAGGAAAAAGGAGTAAGCATATATTTGAGAAAAATATAAGCTCTCAACATGGCTCCGTGTCGCAAGGTTTAACGACGCCTGGCGCAGTCCTCATCACTGCAGAAATCACTAGCCCCTTCTGCCCAGCACGCGCTCATGAAGTAGTGTTCGTCGCTTTACACCTCATGTAGGCGAACGTGCTCGCTGCTTAGCTGGAACCCATCGTTCTAGACTAGAGGGAAAAGAAAGATGGGGCAGGGTTATTTTTTTTATTTTGCAAGGTGTGGCTTGTACTGTGTGCGGGATGTGAGGGTGCGAAAAAACTTTATTCTTCTTTTTCTTGGTCACGAGCTCACTAACGACCCTTCCCTGGTAAAAGGAGGCTCGAGGTTTTCGCGTACTGCCTCGCCCTTGATTGGGTAACGCGTGGTCAACGTTGCGCCGAGCACGCCAGCGTTGGAAAACGTGGCTTCAGTTTTATCGCTGCTGAAAGCTGTCGTTCACTTCAGCACATTACTAAATATTTGCGAACGTTTTGTTTTTCTGTTTGTTTGTTTGTTTTTTGCATGGATCCTTCGGTAGCTCAAAATAACACAAGAAATGCGAAAAAAATGGGAGAGCGTTAAACGTCTCCCTTAATTCTCGTGGCAATTCCAGGGATGCCTTTTCATCAGGCCTTGCCGCACTCGTGTGTTCTCTTGTTTGGAAGATGGCAGTAGCACTTAAGACTTGTTTAGAGTCAAAAAGAGTGAGATGAATAAGGTCTTCAGCAGGGTCCATATTTCGCCCATTTTTCATTAGTATCATGAAAAAAAAAAAAAAAAGGGACATTGTTGAGTGGCAGGCGGTGTGGTAAAATGAAAACAACTATAAAAGCTGACACTCTAAGAACCTTTCTTGAGCAACCAACAAACTAATGCAGAAGTTAAGCCAAAATAATCTAAAGAGGGGCATATTTAAATGTCGGTTGCACACGCAGATTGAAGGACACACATTTTAATTCACATATATACTAGTTCAAATGCTTTACGCACTGACCTGCGCTCATATTTGGATAAAAATATCCAAAAAGACATCAAGAAGCACAGCCCGTAGAAGTGTATTTGAGCAGAAATGTGGATATGTAGGATAAATGACGAGAATTTGTTAGAGTCGTTTGTAATTATAAATGAACTGTAACATGCGTGGCCGACTGACCGTGAATGACTCCATCCAAGCGCCATTTTTTGTTTATCCTTTTAAAGTCCGCTTTCCCGCTTCGGTGCTTTTAGAATTTTTTCTTTTTTTTTTTCGATTAATCAGCGAGGGGCTTTATATCTTTTTGAAGATGAAAATGATAACGCTTAGTTCTCAATTCAGAGAGAGCCACGTTTAGATAACTTTCCATGGAAACAGACAAATAATTCAAAATTCATTGAGCCTGCACCAGAGAACTTTTACAGTCTGTATTCAGTCACTACTTCTATTGATACGATGCACTTTTTATATATTTTATTGCGATAGCAATACTACTCCAGGTTTCGAGCCTTCAGCGTGGCGCGCCCTCACCCACGTGACACTAGGGTGAGAGCTGGGCACTTTCATACGGCTTAGTTAAAGCGGGGCTTTATGTGTGGGCTGGCAGGAGCTGCCAACTTGGGTCTCTCGTTTCACATGGGACGGTTATGTCAGAATCAGCCTGCTTGGACCCTGGCATTCACGTCACCCCTATAGGCCACTAAGGCACGTTCATGTGGGTTGGTTGAAGCGGGGCTTTATATGTGGGCTGAGTAAAATAAGAAAAAGAGAAGAAGAACGCTCGGTCACCCGCAGCAAATACTTTCACTCAATGTCTGGTTCAGCAGCGTTGAAACCTTGTAATTTTTTTTTTTTTTTGCTTGTATCTTACTCCTGCCTTACGAATTTAACAGAGGCTGGCAGTCTGCAAACGTCTCAGTTCTATATTGCATTTAAGAACTACGGCATTATTCAAGTACAATGTGACATCCATGAGGATAAAAACTCAATCCTAAAAAAAAAAAAAGAAAGAAAACATTACCGATGATCAAGTAAAATACGTCGATGCATTCGTATTAAAATACAAACCTCATAGCGCAACCATGGAACAGAATTTTACCGCTAGTATTCATGTGCGGACATATTTCTGCTTCATTGCCTTATAAGGAAGCACCTCCCAAATTGCAAATGCATTTTACGAGCATTTTTGCAGATATAACGTAAAGGATATGCTACTAACTTCTCGCAGAAACCTGAGGAACATTATCCTGCCTTTTTGTTTATTTCAGTCAATCACATTTTCGATGATCGAAGTGGCCTCGGACAAGCCCAAGCTAACCTGGTTTGCGCGTTTATCGCATACTAGGCGGCAATCAACGCGTTCAGATTAGTGCTGCGAATTACCGCGATGCCTCGGCCAAAGTTTTGCCGTTTTCGCTTCTGGTTTATTTCGTCAGACTGTCATCGAACTCCTGATGTGATGCCGCTGGTAATCTTTTCTCGTTTTGAGTTAAAGAGAGGGATAAAATGCCTAACTTAACAACATTTGTCTGGAAACAGAAACTAACAGCTTGCACCATTTGGAACACAAAACTCAAGATGCAAATTACACCTGCTCACTGCAGATTAAATTATGTTACAATCACATTGTCCGTTTCGGGAAAAACAATCATGTTGAGGTGAAGTCTCCGCTTTAACATTATTCCAAAAGGTCGTTGGTCGCAGGAAGTGCACGACGTCTTTGGTGAGTGAGGCAGAGGAGAAGTAGACAGCCACTACCAGCAAGCCGTTGGCCAACTTTGCGGCGCTCACTTCACTGACTTCATTTGATGTGCCAAACATTTCGATCAGTATTGCAGAGAGACCCGTACACAAGTAAATAACTACTCCCGCCGCTCTGTTGTGATATCTGCAAGCGCCACCGAGTACTGGTAATATATGATTTCGGGAGGCTCTTCGGGATCCATCCAGGTTTCATGGATCATTTTGACGGTGGCACGCATTTTTGGATTCTGGTGGTGAAGGTGCTGAGCCCCTGCTCTGGCAGCGTGTTTAGCAGAAGCGGCAGACGAAAGACTTCCACGGGTTGCCTCGTTCATGGCTCAGAAAGAACTGGCACAGAAGAAACTATATATAGAGGCAGGTGGTTCACAGTGGCGAACGGCGGAGGATATGCGTTTCGACTCGGGCGGTGCGGGATACCGATCGTTGCATCAAACACAACCAGCGTTCCGTTGAACGCATGAAAGTTCACCGGCTTTGTGCGCAGAATTGACTTTTATCCCGGGAGCATGCGATGCTGGCAGACGCTTTCCTGCTGCACTCAGTCAGCCCTTCTCGACGCCGCCGCATGCGCAGTGCAGAACCTACCCTTCTCCTCTCCGCGGCAGCTGATAACGATAAAATTACGGTAATGATGAGCAACGGCGACGACGCGAAAAGCAGGAACGAGCCCCAAAGAACTGCACTCTAAAAGTAATTGATTTCACTTAAGGAAATAATTAGTGTTTCTACCCATTAGTTTCCAAGCCCAACACGCTAGCGCATAGGCCACTGAAAGCAAACTCAAGCTTTCACGGCTTGGGAACAAACCGGTTTCTTAGTTATGTCGCATTTTTTAAGAACCTCACAATTGAACGCATGACGTAATAAAAGAGAAGACGGCAGAAATAAAGGAATGAAAATAAATTTAAAGCAAAGCAACCAAAATTTCAGAATGCAGAACTCACCTTGAGACATTTATGCTTTCACTTTCACAACGCGTAAGCAGTCGTAAGCCCTTTTCACATGATGCGATTCTTGCCGCAGCAGAGTGCGATTTCAGCCGCAATGCGACAGAAATGCTCGCCGCTCTCGTCGCAGAGCCACTGCGACGGGTTTCCAACGAGTTGGTCGCATTGCCGCACGGCCGGTGCGACCGCTGCGACGGGGCCATCCGTCAGCCAATAGAATTCCGAGGCATATGTGGCAGGAAACGACGGAGCAGAAGCTGTCGAAGCCGACGAAAGTTTCAAAAATAGCTTTTTTACCTAAATGTAGGATACATATAAATTAAAAGATATCGTACAATAAATAGAAACAATACATTATGTTTGCCATTTATTTTTGAAGATAATTTTTTCGGAATCATCGGCCGCTCGCGCCGCACCGACATAAATCGCAGGGCGCTGTCAAGCATGTGAAACGGGCTGCTGCGATTGCCGTCGCAACGACTGCGACCAGGCCGAATTTTGCCGTGTGCATCGCACCATGTGAAGCGGGCTTTATGCGCGCACCGAAATTTTTGATGCGCACTTTAGCTTCAAGCAAGCATATTTTATCAGTGATGTTGAGGGACGTTGAATGCCACAGTCAGGGGGTTTATCTTTGACAGAACCCGTCGGTCTTAGGCTGCCCGCGCGTTCCGCTTCGTCACGAATGTGACTCCGTTCAGAGCGCGTACTGGCGTGTCTGTCTGCGATGGTTCGCACTTCGTTTCGGAGGTGTAAATCGGCTATCGAATCAAGTCGTGTCACCGGTAAATACCTTCGTGTTGACGGTGACAGCTTTCCTGAGGACCACTGATGGAAGCAGTGCGGCAATACAGTAGCATAACCGGTAAGAGCGGACACTCCCGTAGTTCCCTGCAGCCAACTTTTGCTCTCAGCAAGCCTATCGGAGGCACGGAGCGCACAATCCTATAGCAGCCTTAGAGATAGCCGTGCTTTTTGCAATTTCACGGGGTCCAAGTATATGCACCGTCATCTGCCGGAGGCATGGAACGCAAGCTGGGCCGCTCGAACCTACGGGAGTGTCCTCTCGTATCGATTATATTACACTATAGTGCAGCTGCCTCAATGCCGATAGCAAGGCGAACATCAAAAGTGCAAGGTGTACCCACTGGGCACACGCTATCTACACGTGATTCCAGCTGTTTGAGTGCGCTGGGAAGAAATTTTGTCACCGTTTGCATGTATGTCATGGACCAACACCTAACGGTAGCAAAAGCAGGGGTCGCGTTTCAAAAGCTCCCATTTTCCATTTCGGATCCGCTTTGTGGCCTTACTTTGGTAAGGTGAGGAAGTAGTGGCTTTTGAGCGTCCGTGGAAAGTGGCCAAACCAGTGGCGTATGAGTGACCGCCCATGCACTGGCTGCATAATTCAGCAAGTGTTTAACCAGAGCATGCGTCAGGTGGCGATGGTTAAATTTGATAGCGGCACCCGCTATCTTGTGATTTTTTAGTTATGCTCCCGTTCGGCGATCCAGCCGTGGCGACGTTGGTGTCGTTGCCGTCGTAACTGGTGGAAAGAGAGCCACGAGCCAAAAAGAATTTCTCAGTAGAGAAATGAGGACCAACTCTGCGCCGCTCGCTTGTGGCTCTTATTTCTCTTCTGAGATATTCTCTTTGGGTCGTGAGAAATAATGAGTGCTTTGTGACTGCATATAGATACATACAAGCCTCCCTGAAACTCTGTCTGACTTTATCACTACAACATTCAAATAACTGCGCTCAAGTTCGCATTATCGAGTATCGTAATTTTTTTAGATTTTTTATTTCTTTTTTTTCTTTTTTCCTGGCCGCTCTCCGCTTTCGCCTGATGCTGCCACCATTCCGACGTCCACTCAATGAAAGGGAAAATGGAAGCTTATGTAATACGGCCCCATGCGTCATTTTTGCTCCGAATGACTGAATTCCTTAATTTAAACCTTTTTTTCCTTTCTTTTTAAGCTCATGTATCATCAGCTCCAAATGAATCAGAAAATAAAATTTTTAATTCAATTCATGCGCTACAGTTCACAAATATTTTTTTGCTAGAGAGGGTATTACAGGCAGGATTCAGTAACCCTGCCAGAATCTAATTGAGGCATACGTTGCACTTGTTGCTGTCACAGACGTAAAAGGGGGAAAACAACTAGATACAGGCTAGAAGGGAAGTTTACTGCTGAACGGAAGTATTTAAACACCCCCCTTTTTTTTCGTGCTCTTGCACCATTTTTCCGCAGTCATTTCTCTCCACTGCGTGTCTCCACTCTGTGCGAGGGACTGTGCTGAGATTCATTCACAAACTTTCCGCGTTAAGAGTATTCTGTTGCAAGAAATAGTCTTCAAAATTTTTTCTCGCTTTGAAACTGAAAATCAACTGTAGTGGCCATGAAGACACCACCATAACATGTCTCATGTCATTGTTTTTGTTTCAGATGTCATGTTCGAGTTTCATTTCACGATGATAGCAGCACGTGTCGAGAGTCGTTGTTTAACTCAGAATTCTTTTTAATGTCAACGAATATATGCGTATTCGAGGAGGTGAGCAAGCTGATAATTATAAGTCAGTGTCCCTGCAATCTCACACTTTTCCTTTGCTTTCACAGCACGCTTAATTTCCCCGCGACGCACCACTGAGCAAAGTCAAACCCGTCACTGGAATAAATAAATAAATAATTAAATAAATAAATAAACATATTGCTTTAAAAAGGCAAGGCACATACAGAATGAAACCTTGCGCAAGCGGCCCAGTCGCCACATCTGGTGCGCTTAACATTTGATGCACAAGACGCGGGTCTACCAAAGCAGCCTTAACCTCAACATCGCTCAGTGTGTCTCGGTGACTTGTGTACTGTACGATGTATACTTACGTTTACCACGAACGCTCACTGGTAACGTTGCGCAAGCACCGCCCTCAACGCTCTCCGAATATTGTCTTATGCCTAATGGACGAAACAACCGATGCGTTCGGCTGTACAATAGCTTTATTTTAGCAAATTTCCAAGTAATGCTGAAATAACTTAAGCCGTCAGCGCTTGTCTCAGGATGGGAAAGAATAATCGTGCGCCGCAAGGCATACGTGAGCACGTGGTCTGGCAGAAGCGTGACGCGACCATCGCTGAAGTAAGTCATGACAGGGACCACAGGCGACAACGTTTTAGCTATATTGCACCTCTACTCTGTCCGTGAAATGAAGGCAAAATTTTGTTTCCTGAAATTGTTTTTCATTGTTGTAAGTTGGCCTCTAGCTACCTGATACGAATCACATTTGGGGCTCAAATTAAAGCAAAAACACTAAAACAAGCCACATTTTTGTTACATATGTAGCATTGTAACATCTTTACTACGTCCCCCTCTGTGCAATGTGCGGCAAGCGTTTGCCGTAAGGCACGTGCAACTTTGCTAGCCGGTATTATCCGTCCAACATCCGCTCTTTAATGTGGGCAAGCCCACATCGTCTCATGCACAGGCCTCTTTCGACTTGGCACTGTCCACAAGCGTATGCGAGACGCTAATGGGTCGTGCGCTGTGCTTCACAGCTGCGGTTGACGAGTATGCCTGCAGTCAGCCCAGCCATTATGATGGCGCAATGGCTTATAATGTAAGTGTCTTTGGATCTGGTGTCGCAAGAACCTTAACTTGGCTGCGCAGTGCTGAAGCGAGTGCTTGGTTAATGCTAACGTGCCAGCAGAGCACTAAATCGAGATATAAGTTTTACGACACTATCTATTCGTCTGCACATTTTCATCTACCTGCCTCGAGTAACGATAATTCCTACAACCTTCGCGCAAGACAAAAAATATTGGCGAAAACGCCAAGGTCCTCTTGCGAAAGGATGAATCTCAGAAACAGTACGGGTAATGCACTGTGTTTAGTTGGGAATGTCTGGACACAGGGGGATAAATACACTCGGCTCGTGCAAAAAATTTCCTATATGAACCGCGTCTCTTTTATTGCGAAAGCAATACTACTCTAGGTTTCTAGCCTTCAGCGTAGCGCGGCGGTAGCCCCGTATACGTCTTACCCACGTGACGCTGTGATGTCACACCCCACGTGACACTAGGGTGTGGGCTGGCAGGAGCTGCCAACTTAGGTCTCTCGTTTCACATGGGACGGTTATGTCAGAATCAGCCTGCTAGAACCCTGGCATTCACCTTACCCCTATACGCCACTAAGGCACGTTCATACGGCTTGGTTAAAGCGGGGCTTTATATGTGGGCTGAGGAAGAAGAAAAAGAGAAGAACGCTCGGTCACCCGCAGCTAATGCTTTCGCTCAATATTTGGTTCAGCAGCGTTGAACCCTTGTAATTTGTTTGTTTGTTTTTTACTAACTAACTTGCGGTTTTATTTACGTGCAGTAAAATACAAAGATTCACACATAGAGGTATTTATTCTATGAACACAGGAACAGTGACCCACAGTTAATGTTTCTGAGGATGTATTTTAGGCTACTTGTGTGTCCGATGCGTTACTCCTGATATATTAAAGGGCGACCAAGAAAAAAGAGCGCAGTAAACGATGTTAACAGGGCTTAGGAGATCCAAGTTCAAGAATGGCGCTTGGCGTTTCGAAAATGGGGCAGTATTGATGGTTTGGCTTGTGGGGTTTAACGTCCCAAAGCGACTCGGGCTATGAAAGACGCCGTAGTGGAGGACTCCGGAAATTTCGACCACCTGGGGTTCTTTAAAGTGCACTGACATCGCACAGCACACGGTCGCCTTGCTTATCGCCTCCAATGAAAAGTGGCCGCCGAGGCCAGGATTCGATCCCGCGGCCTTAGGAACTGCATTCGAGCACCGTAACCACTGCGCCACGCCGGCGGGGCGCAGGATTAATGTAGTAGTCAGAGCGCTATTTAAGAACTGCCTTATTGCAAAAGCGCAATATTAGTACCACATCGGAAATTCCTAACAGCCGCCGTGCGTTGTTCTCACAGCCTTCTCCGTATGATGAGTTAAAAACAAAGCGAGCGGCCCTGATCCCCTTTAATGCAGGTCAGCTGCCGGTCAGTAGCCGAATGGCAAAAACACCTTCGCTTTTTGTCCTTCTTACTGAGTTCATGCTGCGTTCCTCCCTAAGGTTCCGAATGTGTATCCACATATTCCAACTGAAGCGTGCCAAATTGTGCTCCACACCGTGACAGAGTAAAGGCTGTGACGTCTACGACGCGCGCTGAATAGGCCCGAATGAATTGGAAAAAAAAAACCTTCAGCATGTCAGTCACACAGCGCAGTGCGTTAGAGCCAAGCAACGTGCGAGTGACTCAGTCAAGCACCACGTGCGGCGACGCAAGCGTAAGTTGTTACTAAACACATTTCCTCTCCTAGCGACCTAACGAGCAAGGAATCCGCGCAGTGCTCTTAACCCAGCACCTTATTTCCTGCGGAGCACTGCAGCAACGACCTTAGCCGCGGCAGTGCAGCAGACCGGCTCGTGCGTCGCCTGCGGCCCCGAGTGTCAGCTCCGCCATCATCCACGTGCCAGACAAAGGAACGGAGCGTCACGGCGAAAACAAAATACAACCACAGGAAAAAAACAAAGAACGCTGTCGAGCAGAGAACAACAGCCGTCGCGTACTCGGCGGTACAAGTGTTTGCACGCCTGGCGCGAACTGGCGGTCATGCATTACGAATGAACTCGCGCGACTCCCTAACGCGAGCACCGGCCCCGCCCGGATCTCCGGTGCCGCGAGCGGAAAGCCAAAACAAAAATAAGAAAGTATAAGCGAACAGAACATTCCTGGACTCCCTCCCCAACAATTGTTTTCCGAGAAAACAGCACTGCAGCATTCTTCGCTGAAGATTCCGGTCGCAACGAGTCACCCCGATTGAAGCGGAGAAAGACTTAAAGCAAGCTCTGGTCGTGTTCAGTCTGCAGTGATGGGCCTCTTGGCTCTACCTATAAAACTACATTCCTAAACTGCGCCCATGTCTGGAAGTACGTGTCCTTCGGTGGGCGATAACTTGCGCGGCTGAAGTAGCAGCAGTGCGGCGGTGTAGGACATCCAAGAGCGATAAATGTGACTATACGAACTTCCATCGCTCTGTCTAACCAGATATTATAGCGGTTTTCCTTTTCCTGTCTTGGCATGGCATGCGAATTTGCTCCGCCGTTTTCTTACTGTAAATAGTATAGTCTGGTTACCTCATAGTTGGTAGCGCAAACTGCAGACTTGTCTCTTCTATGTCCCGTTTTCTGCGCTGTTCCTTCACAAATGGGTGAAAAAGAATGCAGAAGGATAACCGAAACAGATCACTAAGGGTGCTGCGAGTTACCTATGACGATTATTTAACTCTTTTTTTTTTTTTTTTGTCACAGAGTCAGCTTGAAACATTCGTCACAATGACAGTGTTCTTGGCACTAAGCGGCCGGATCCTAGTCGCCACATGGAATCCCGGCTTCTAGGGACGAATTTCAATTGCGAAGAAACAAAGAGGCGCCCATGCGCTGTGCGACATGGGGCGGATAAAAAAATTCAAGCGCTGCATGACAGCATTCCTCATAGCTCCTGCTTAATTGACGCACTTTAAACCCAGAGGTCAGCACAGTCAACCTGACATATTTGATCTTAATTGTGCTTCCAGAAAGAACGATAATCTATTATCGTGCTTCCTTCTACATACCGTCTTTCTGCTCCCCCTACCCCTCACCACGCCTGTCCCTCATTTTTATATTCAGCACTTTTTAACTTGTCTAATCCCAGCCACGACCACGAAACTGTACGGCCCTGCCTATTAACCGTCTGTCCTCCTCTCCCATCAGTTTCATTTACGGCCTTCATTTTAAAACCTACGGGAATTGATTACATTTATATATATATATATAAGCAGATAAATCAAGGGGAAATGAGGGTGCTCGTTATAATACATGAAGGAAAGAAGCCAACAGTCGGCGAGGCCAAGGAAAGCGTTGGGGATGGTATCTTTATGTCATTTTTTTTTTAATGTTTACTTCGATAACCACAGAAATTAGTAATGTAATCTGTTTAGGGGAAAGATAATTAGACACACCGGACGCGTTATTCGGAGGTCGTGGGTTCGGATCCCACCATCGGCACGTTGTTTTTTTCTTCTACTTTGTGTCTAATTATCTTTCCCCTAAACAGATTACATTACTAATTTCTGTGGTTATCGAAGTAAACATTAAAAAAAAATGACATAAAGATACCATCCCCAACGCTTTCCTTGGCCTCGCCGACTGTTGGCTTCTTTCCTTCACATATATATATATATATATATATATATATATATATATATATATATATATATATATATATATCCTGTTACCACGACAGCGTTAAGGATCCCGCGTCCCAATACTTGTGTGTATTTCTTAGGCATTACGTGAAGTGAACAAAATATGCAGACCGACATAAGTGCTAACCTGTCTAACGGCCTGATAGTAGTGCAACATAACCTTGTATTTTAACGACGCGTTAAAAGGGAGCAGTCATTCTTCCAAGACACGGTTTCTTAGGTATCTGAACTGCGCAAAGCATATTCGCACTTTACACCAGAAACGGTTGTTCTTTGCAGCAGAGTTAAAAAAATAAAAAAGGAGCCGGAGAGGGGGGCGGTATGGGGTATCAAGCTAGGACGTAGGGAAGTATTTCGCACGCGTTGCAAAGCAGTCTGGTCAATCGCCATTTATTTCATCGCCCTGATTCATGGTTTGCGTGTTCGGTGCCGGAAATGGCTCGTCTTTCTGAGAACCATCAATTTACTTCCGCTCTCACTGCGACGCAAATGCAGGAATAATGGTTTTCCAAAGCGCGTCCTAAATATAAACCTGCCCCACCTACCTTCTTTTACAAGTTTATTCTGATCTCTGGAAGGGCGCATTTTGGTAGACTTATTGCGTTAGTGCTTTCCGTTCTAGACTTATATTCATTCTATTACTAGTCGGCCATGATTGCAAGAAATAAATATCCCCCAATCCCAAAGCAGCGTTAGTCTCTCTCAAACGGCGCAGCGTTGATCATTTTCTTCTTCGTGCTCGTGTATTTTAATGCGGATGCTGACATTTTAGTGGCCAGCCGTGCGACTTGCTTTGTTATGCACCTAGTTTCATGGTGGAGTTCTTGGTAGAAAGCGGGAAATGCAAACACAGGACTTTATTTGGATCACAGATCGTAGACACTCAGAAGCTTGTACCCGTTCCGCCAAATCCAGCTGGTAATCGAGATGGTTAGAGTTCAGATGTGCTAAAGTTTTATGACTACTAATAAGAACTTTGAGAGCACTGCAGAGATCTGCATTGCGTAAATACGAAATCATGTGCGTTGGCTGCTGTTTAGTACCTCCTAGAGTGACATGTCTAAGCACTGAGAGTCATGACTAAACACTGGTCATGACTGATTTATGTAAGTCATGTACTCCACAATCATGCACATTGGATCTCCGATTTGACTGACTCATGACAAGTGACCATGACTCATGACTAAACTACAGTGACTCATATGACATGGCTAAGCATGACATGATATTTGTATATTCCTTGTCATCACATACACATTCATGACTACCAGTCTCATCCTAATGTGGCGTGATATAATACGTTACATTTTAGTTCCATAGTTTGCTTCCACTCTTTGCTTCCACGTTTTCGGAAGCGTTTTCGCAAACGCAGTCAAGTAAGGCTCTCGTCTAAATAATGTACTACGCAAAGAGTAGGATTGCAGCCGGTGCCCTAGCCCTACCAGACCATCGTGTCCTCAAGCGTTGAGTAACACACGCGTAAAGTGCAGTTTTTAGCAGCAGATCAACAGTGAAATCTTCTAGTCGCTAGAAATACATAATGAAGTTGAGAGATATGTTAGCAGTATCTATGTTGTGTTGCCTGAAAAAGTGTTGAATTAGCAATAGAATGACATCCGAGCCCAGGTGACTCAGTTGAATTGTTAATCTGTGTGATGAAGCGGCGGCGAAGCTATGGGGCACGCGCTTAGGAGCTGGAGTTTTCACACTGGCTCTGTATATATTTGATGTTCCTGTCAATAAACCATCAGTTAAATTCAGCGCTCGTCCTGTGTCTCTTCCTACTTTGTCCTTTATATCCTGCTCTTAAAAAAATATTATGCGTTCTATTTACCAAGACCAACTCGCCCCGCCTTATATGTTAACAGGTACCTAGTATCGATAGCATAATTGAAGTTATGCTAATTAAACTTCATTCATGTGACGCAGAAAAACTGTAATTTAAAAAATTAATTCTGATAAGAATCATCCATTCATCCAACGTGATTATTTTTTTTATTTTTTTTTATTACAGAGATTTGAAATTACCTGTGTGAGAAGGCCATGTATGCTTTAAAAGTGGCTTCAGAATTCTAACCTTATAATAAAAGCTACACTTTTTTATAATCTTTTGTTTCACTTCAGTGTCTGAATTTGACAACAATCTAAGAAAGATAGTCTTTTTTTCTAGGTTTTTAATAGCGGTAACACTTGCGCCGTATATACGTTCTCTCTCGAATACCTTATTTGAGCTTTATGTTTCAAGCCACTCAAAAAGAAAGGGTACAAATGGGCTAAAATAGAAACACAAATAATACATTGTAATTGTTTGCAATATTGCATTAGTTTTCCTACTAAAGCTTGTTTACATCATTTGTGCTGAATTTCAGTAATGTGGCTTTGATTGCTACACCTTATTGCATGGTTATTTCCAACGACTTACGTCCCCTTAACTAAGCGTTCCGGGAAAGAATAGCAATGCATGGATAGAAAGAGACAGCAGCACTGGTAGCTGGACAAAGCAATAAACAATATTATGAGGTGTTTTAAGTTCCCGGACAGCTGAAGGTGAGGGCACTTTCACTTCTCTGCAACGCACCTGCAAGCTCTTAGCAGCAATTAGCACTTTTCGCTCTAATCTCTGCAACCTAATCCTCTCTTCCTTGATAAAGCACTTATCTACTACAAACATATCAAGAGATCCTGTTACCACGACAGCGTTAAGAATCCCAAAAAAACCGGCGTCGTTGCCGGAGTTGATGGCAGTGAGCGAAAAATGCTGATGGAAGCAGGCAATAAAATCTAGAAACAGGTCAAAGAAAGATCAATTCACGCTAAAATTACAAAAATAATTCCTGCAGGCAAAGGAAAGTAATTCGATGCTAAATAATACAGCAAGATTTAAGAGGCTATTCAAACAGTCTACGAAACGATCGAGGAGATATAACGCCATAATAACAACGCAAGCGCTTTAGACACTGCAACTGTACGCGCCAGCAGTTATCCACCGACTCTGACGTTGAAACACGACTGTAATCACATGCATCATTTTGTAGGTACATGGTGTCAGAGCTCAACTCTAAAACAAATCTCCGGGTCGTGTTCTATGTATATGCGCGTGAGTGGTCGAATATGTAAACACGATAAACCGAAGCACTAGAAACTGTCGTTGCCTTAAGCCGATGTTTGACTGTATTTCTATTGCGGTCTTTGTCAGTCTGTTTCATTTGCTTTTCATGTTTCCACGTAATGTGATAGGTGATGAATGTGTGTACAAAGAAAAGCGGAATCGCTTGCGCATGTTTTCGCTTTAGTACAGTACGCTTATTGTCTTACAATATTTTCCCATTGCTTTCTTTCGGACTCTGTTTTATCCGTCTTCGTCAGGATGTGGTCTTACCTTGCGAGAATTTTTTTAGGCATTATCTCAGGCTGCGATAGCCAGCTGCTTTCAGTGTTTTTGCTGGCCACCCGCTACGGAACTACAAGAAAAATGCTTTGAGCTGATTTTTTTAGCAATGACCCACATGAAGAATATTAACACACAATTATGCCAGTCGGGCGTGATTTCTCGCATTCTAGAAAAAAATATCCATCATTCTCAATTGCACAAAAATACCTGCAAGGATTGTCATCATGGCAGCTGCCCTGGAGTTCGGAGCGGCTGTTATATGAAACACTGTCTTTGATAATATTGTTAATTTAGCGGTATTCGCTGGTCGTACTGAGGATAACGAAGTGCGACACTCTCAGAAGACGATGCAGACCGGTGCTGATATCTGTGCTATGATCATCGTTAGTGGTGCGGACAGCTTTCGGACTGTGAATCTTCTCCCTAACATCTCATGGTGTAGGTGCGGGGTAACGATCCCCGCACCTCTCGCATCTTCCCCATAACATTTTTCCCTTTTATACACGTACTACAGATAACCTAATCTAGTACTAAGTCAAGTACATTCGCTTCTATGAGGCGCGTCAAGGTTTTTGTGTTCGTACATTACGGCTACAACTCGGATACCATTTGCCCGTATACAAGGGTGTACTGTAGTACATTACATTACTATACAGTATAGTGCTTTATGTTACGCTCAAAGTGAGAAATATCAAATGGCTGGCCACTGAGCTTCGCTCCCGGTGCCACCACTTGTGTGTACTCGACACGGTCCCATCGCATTCTTCTTGCTCAATTTTGTTTTATTTTTTTGGATACTTGCAGGCTCAGTCATGCAACTCGTGGGTGAGCAAACGATAAAATGTAGAGTGTATAAGTCTGGCAATGCCGCTCAGGTTCGCTGAGTTCGTCGCACCATGACCCACTGGCGTAATGCTGTAATACTCTCGTCACGGTGTGCTCCTTATGAACAGCGATAACCACTTCACACAGCAGACCTTTCCCAGAGTCACAGTTTTAGCTTCAAGGTTCCGAAAATCACGAGGCCACTCGGCTGTGGCTTCTGCACTTCAAGGCAACAACCTTCAAGAACCGCTTGCTCTTTACATGTGCTCTACTTGTTCTCTTGTCCCCCTCCATTGCTACTTCGTCCTCTGAGTTCCGCACTGTCAGTGAAGGGTAGCCAACCGGACAACCTCGTTAACTTCTTTATGCTTTTCCGCATAGAACATTAGCGCGGGACGTATCCCCATATTTGTATTTCTTTTTTCCCAAGTGCTAGTAAGATCTTCCGCTCAAACCTCTTACCGCTTCTGGATACAACCCAGGCTCATGAGAACCATTCACGGGCCTACGGAACAGCGATCACTACTACGCTTCGCTAGGACTGACATACACTCCACAGGAGCCAGCAGCGAATAAGGGGCCCGTTACGATGTCGCACCCAGATGTGTTCTTCTGTAATTGTCTTCTCCTCCTTCGTCATGTTGTTCTTTGTAGATGAATTTGTGTACATTTGTGCTTGTGCATGGGTGTCACTTTATTGACCTTCATTCTGACACGTCTTGTCGGCTGTCGAGCTGCTCTTCGACTGTTTTCTTTAACTGCAGCTCGCCGGTCTTGCGTCACGACCCTGGACGCTGTTTTTGGTGTCTCCTCTCTTTCACACTTTATCTTCTTTAGTCGATGCTTTGTTATTTTGCCGTCTCGCATTCACCCCACTCATCCTACTCCTCCTTCCCCTTGAATCCCGCCACAAATTACAAGTTCGCGCCTTCCAAAAACAAGCCCTGGGGGCGATCGAACGTTCCTTAAGCTTCGATCGCCTCTCTTCCTCCTTTCTCCTAGTCTTTACCACCATGGCCACAGTCTCGCTCACTCCACTTCGCTAGGCGGAGAGGAAATGATGAAACAAACCAATTCGGGTTGCGCAGAACCACTGCTTTGTCGCCTACGACCATTCCAACGACGTGTTTCCTAACCCCTTCTCCCCTCCCTTTCGCTTCGTCTTTTCTGTCTCGATCTCCTGCTTCTCCGGCGCCCGCCGCTTCCTGGCGAGCTACTTTCTCCCGCCTGCTTAGCACACACTAGGGAGGGAAGGGACTGAGCGTGGGAGGAGGCGGCGGCAACGTACCGGCATTCGAGCGTGTTTCCTGTCGGCGGTCGATACTTCATTCCCATACCGACAGCGCTGTGCTGTGCAGCATGCTTATGCAGCGTCTGCGCATGGAGTGCTCTGTTAATCCAGCCACAATTGTCTGCCCCCGCCTAGGTTCCCTTGCCGGACGAAACTGAGGCAAGCTCGGTTCGTGAGCCTTGCATAAATGAAGTGACGGTCTAGTGGACAGAAGCTACCTGTGTCTGATCTGTTGAAGATGGCAATGTTTCAGCACTAGATAGCAACAAGACTCACGTTTTACGTCTGGCAACGGAGGCAGTCTACAAAAAAAAAAGGTCGTTTTCATGGCTGGCTCATCATATCTCTGAATACCGTTATTTTTGTGTCCTCCGACATTAAGGTTATGCAAGGCCGCTCCTGACCGAGATTATAAATGTTATTGCTTTTCTGCAGGCTGTAGAAAGGAAAAAACATGGTAGCCACTGAAATTTCTTTGTAATTGATCGTTTTATTCTCCCGAAAATGAATTTGAGCTTGCACAAATTATGATATGATAAATGTGCTAATGAGAAAAAGGAAAGGCAAGTTGAGTGGACAGTGTTAAGCGGCATCGTAGGCCTTTGGTTTCACGTCGACCCGCAATACTGATGGCAATAGACGTCGCTGCTACCATATATATAGTCGGTGGAGAGGAAACGATCAAGATCAGCTGCTCTCTTTCGTGCTACGCACATTTCAGACTAGCTTGCAGCTATAACGAAATCGAAAAACAAACGCAAAAGTGAGCCCGCCACAGCTGTAAGCGTGTATACGGAGAAGCCGAACTGCGGAGGTGATCAATACTGCGGGACCACCGCTTCAAGCCTATAGATTTGCCCGGTTGGGAAAATATATCCCTGCCAAATCACAGCCTGGTAGTGTCCTTTAGCAATTGTTTAGCTGAGCGGACAGACGAGAGACACTAATAAACTCATAGGGCCTCGTATAATGAAGACACTAACAGACTGCTAGGGCCTCGGGGCCACTTGCACAGTGCCGCCGAATCAATCAGCTTAAACAATGTTCTGTATATTGTAAAGCTAGAAGTTGTAAAACAGCACCAGTAAAGAGAAGTACTGTAATAAAATAACCTTTACGGACAGCTGCCAGTCACTCCAGCTTTTAACTGTTGCGTCATCGTGGCAGTCGACCACCTTACCCGCTACGCAGAAACATCTTCCTTACCTTCTGCGTCGGCGCAAGACATTGCGTCTTTCATCCTTCACCATTTCGGTCTGCGCCATGGTTCGCCTAACTGCTGAGGGACCGTCGCCGTCGTTTTCCCTCCGAGACCATCGAAGTCTTCCTTCAGCATGCCGCTTTGTTCACCGTTCACCTCGGCCTACCACTCGCAAACATGTTGCATGACGAAGCGTTTTAGCCGTTTCTTGAGTAATATGCTGGCCATGTATGTCGCGCCCGACCACTCAAACTGGGGCCGGATTCTCCTGTTCGTCACTACACCTAGAATACTGCATCACAAAGCACGACCGAATTCTCCGGTTTTTTTTTTTTTTTTTCCTTCTCTACGAACGTTAGCCCACCTATACTATGGACACGGTACTTCATTATCGCCCCGATGCCTCCGAATCGACCACAATGTCTCAAGCAGCCGAATACGCTGAAGAATATCCCCAGATTGTCCAATCATTCACAACACAGAACCAGAGACACCAGAAGTCCCCTCGCGCACTGACACATCCAACTCCTTCCTATACCATAAACTACCTCGTGTGGCTTTGGGTTTCTGCTACCGCCGCCGGCCTCTCTACCAAACTCGCTTCCAAATATCAGGGTCCGTATCTTGTTATTTACCAGACATCTCCCATGAGCTACATCATCGAACCGCTTGCGCTGGCACAGGATATGCGTCGCCGCGGGCGTGAGACAGTGCACGTTGACAGCCTCAAGCCCTGTTATGACCCGCCTGCTGTGTCCACGCCATGTGTCAGCAGCCTGCCTCCTTTTTTTCTCGGGAGGTAATTGTTCTGTTGAGGTTGATGCAGTGTTGTTTCAGTAACTGTTAAAGAAGACGAGCATACGTCCAAAGGTGCGTGGTGACAAAGAAGACGATGCATGAGAGTAGCTTGCTAGTTGAGCACTTGACCGGAACGCTGGACTGAAACAGAACTTAATCTTACAATACAAACAATGCTCGATCTAATCTCCTGTTTGCATGAAATACCAAAGCGCAAAGTACAATAGAGTGTCTGAATATTACATAGAGAGAAATATGGCGCTGCAGCACTTCGTCCACTGTGGAGAGGCGTTGGAATTTTGGGAAGACGTGCTGTCGTGTCTGAATTAGCTGTCGTTGGGCATAAAACGTTGATCTAGCCGTGATATTACTATTCTTCTCAAACAAAACTGCAGTAAAAGTATTTGACAGCTCCCTCCGGGCCCAACGCTTGTGTTAAATTTATTTAGGTAGTAAAAACACACAACTGAACTTATTTAATCTTCACACAGAGCAGATCATCTTGGCAAATCTATATATTTATTCTGAGGCACAATCCACGTTTTCAGCCAAACACTAGCCAAGGCAAACAAGAAACCGCGTGCTCCTGGCATTCTTGCTGTAGATGAACCGCCCCTATCCTATATGGCGCTCGCATCAACGGTGGCACTAGTTTTCTGTCTGCGTATTATTGATAAACGCAATAGTAATTAGAGAGTAACTACTTGTTAGCATCCACATGAGCGCCGTCATACGGAAGTAAAGAAGGAGCTTCGCAGCAGGATAAAATTTGCCCTGGTCCGAGGACCGGACACAAGACGTCACTCCAATAATAAGATAACCAGGGCGGCCGGAAGATGGTATTTCAGTGCCGAATAAACCAAGAACTCAAAGGAGGAACGGTTTTAGTTGACTGTATTTAGGGAAATATATCAGGGTGCAGTAAGTTTCAGTTGGGGAGCATAAAATACTCATTCATTAACTATGTTAAGAGCTCATTTCTGAGTTACATGAAGTTCTCAATAGGAGGATGTTTTCTTTTGAACATATACGAACTGTTGTGCTTTTCTGCAGTAATCTATACAAATAAGGAAGCTGCGCGTTCTCATAAGCGTTCTCTTTGTGTGTTATGGGAACATGTAGTAACATTTGAATGCGCTTCTAGAGTGCACTGAAGACAGGCACCATCGGAATTCTCAGTCCTCCTGAAACTTTTCTTTGCTTTTAAAGACATTGTGAGGCACACGCATGGGCCGAACGGCAATAGCAGGCAGCCTTAGTAGTAAGAGCGCTCTAAATAGTTAATCAAATTATACGCCGAATGCCGACTGATAGTGTGATCCGTCCTTTGTTTTACAATCGTATACCTATAGACGGACCTCTCAAAATCGCTCCATTATGTCAGCATCAACGGGCATTTACCACATACGAAACACGTCTGAGTGAATAAAAAAATACTTAGTAGAGCAAGGCTGAAAGGACAAAGTATAGGAAGGTTGTGGGTTAAGCGCTTTGAAACATATAAGATCTCTGTGGATTATTTAACCTATTGGAAACAAACTTGGGTTAAAAAAAAATATCAAAGGCTGTTAGATTTTTTTTTACGACATCATATGTACAGAATGAAGGCGAACACCGTCAACATATTGTGTTTTACCTCCGCGCGTGTATCATCGATTGTTGGATGTCGTTATCTTTAAGCTATTATCCGCATTGCTCAGTATCAAGCAATTTTGCACCTAACCCTTACAGCCTCTGTGAACAGCCCTGGGCATATTCGCGTGAGACAATCCTTTAGTACGTAAAACCGTGTTTGAGTTTACGTGAACGCGCATTATTTGTTGAGGACGCTACCAATTCAGCACAACATCTGTCATTAGATTCCTTGAAACTCGCAAGTGCTTGAACGCCACTTCATTTGCAGCGCTTTCTCGTTTGCACTGAATAATGCATGGAACCAATTTTATGCGCCCCCGCTTCGACATATTTACCTTAGCCCCATGTATGCACTATTAAAAATGCGTCGTATGTGTTATTCCAAGCACCATTCCGTCGAACGTAATTCTCCCCTTGGCTTTTCTGCTACCTTATACCTCTGCAAGCCTTATAAACACCCTGCGGCACTCAGGACACGAAGTAACTCTCTTCTTAATTATGCCCAGAGTCGCTGAAGACACAAGTCGACTTCTTGAGATACCTTCGTTTGTTCACTGCGCAATTAGGAAGTCCAAAGAAAGTGCATCGCTAATTAGCGCTCGAACTAGAAGACCGAAAGCTGTTATGCCCGCACCGAAGTTTGAAACTCCTCCGTGATACGAGCAGGCATAAAAAGAAATATTTCACTCGCAATTATGCAATGCAAGGAAACCCACCTCGCATACGCTAACAAATAGGACAGTTCATAAAGAACGCGGCGACATCTTCTAAGACGTACAGCAGGCAAACGCTGCAATTCTGCAGAAGCTGTGCCCATTTAGTTCGGTTTCCCAAGTGGGTTGCGCTGTCAAGGGTTGCCGCCAAAATGCTAAACGCCGAACTTCTGTGGTCGGAATAAGGCTTTTCTTCTCGCTTTTCAATGTGTTTGTCGAGACGATAGCGTCTCGAATTTAATTACTTTCTTAACTGCACCAACGAGGGAGTTCCGATTATTATTGCAGCCTATGTTAGAAAATTTAAAGAAAAAGAGGCTCCTTCTAATACGTAAAAAGCAATAATAGTCGGTACTCCGCCACCAGGTACCAACCTCGCCATCGTTGTCCGCGTAATTAAGTAAAGAAAACCACTTCTTATAGTGGCTGATAAGAACGGGCGATTGCCACTACAGCACCATACCTATTGTTTTCTACATTCATCCCCGGCTTTTTTAACTGAAAACTTCTGTAGTTCTTTATTTTGTTCTTAGAGCACGACATTTTGTTAATCCTTGTTCTCTTTGTTGTATTGTTTAAATAATATCTGCAAATTCTTTCAAAACTTTAAGGCAACTCGGTAATACTCGCTTCTTGCTTGCGGTTGCGGTTGTTTCTTATAGAGATTTAATTACAAGGTAAGTGCATGGTCTTGCATGACAGAGTTTTCAACAGCACTCCGTTTTGCCCTTTAAGCTGCTATACTCTTAAACTTTTATTTATAATCCGGTTTTCGCATAAGAGGAACAGTGCATATTTGAAGAGAGGTGTGGAACTTCGGACCTAATATGAATTCCCCTCTTCTTATGCAATAATTAATCCTCCTTGATTTATTTCTGCTTGGGCCTACGTTCCCTTTATTTTCATCCTTAACAGTCTGCTCTCCAAATATGTTTCCTTTATTTGAGCCAGCCATATTGTTTTCTTCAGTTGGAAAAAAAAGAAAAGAAAAGCTCTTACTTTTTAGGAGGAATAAGGATGTTAGATACTCGCGCAACAGTTCCACGTTGTTCTTCATTCGGTGCTTTAAAGGAAGCCATAAAACTCTTAAGCGAATTTAGCAGAGAGGCTTTTTGTATTTTTCTCGTAAGGATAATATCGCCATGAAGCGACTTTGGAACAGTGAAGGAAGACATAAAACTCCAACAAATTGAAGCACGTACGCCTGGCCTGGCGTTTCGCCTGTTGTCTCCTTTTTGCATTGACAAAAGGGTAGGGCGGAGGGGGGGGGGGGGGGGGGGGGCGTCCTTGAAAGTTTCCCTCTTCGAGTTGTGAGGAGCATCTCTCGAGCGGCTGCTCTTTGGGACTCCGGTACTCGCGTCGCTCTCCCCACAGTCCCGTTTTTTTGATCCCCTTCTTTCCTCACCTAGCTTCCATTGAGCATTACTCTGCTTCCTCGCCGTTCGGCTTTCCAGCGAACGCAGAATATAATCCCGGCGAAAGTGCTCTCACTAAATTCACGCAAGCAAGAAACTGAACAAAAGCCGGTTTTTCTGCTCTTCCCGGCTTCGTTGTCAAAGCGTCGGCTTATTCTGGTCCCATCTTCATCCCGCCTTCTTCGTGTGCTCTCAGCACTTCCTTCTGCACGGTACGGCCGACATGACAATGATGTAATGGTCTGTAAAGTTGCCTTGTCTCCGGGAAAGGGCATTTTCGCGCTTAAATATCTTTCGCGTTTTTGTTTTCGCTATAATTAAGTCGAACAAGACCAAACATAACACCATAAATATGAAGGTCCTCATTTTGCACCTCTGTATTGATTATTCTCATTTTCTATGCTCTTTCCCACTCACCGATGCAGTGCATTGAAGCGGGCGCCTTAGCATACCCAAGACGCAAAGCTCTGACTTAATCTAATAGATACGAAAGATTATTGTACGGCTCAGCACTTCATCTTCGTCCTTGTTGGCTGCGAGACGGAAGAGCTGCTCCCCCGCGCTTATGGGCTGAAATGGAGTTAGGCCCCTCATATGGACTTGTTGAAGTGCTCTCAAAACAACATGAAATAAAAAACAGAACGTAACAGGACGGACACCACACAGCGCTTAGTGACACGTGGAGCTTCTTTGTTTCTCTTCCGATATCTCATGTTTAGGCTGTTCGATAAAAATACGTAACATAACTAGATTTCGAAGGTTCATGTAGCACGCTCTTCTCTTGGCACTTTTCGCGGCTGGTAAGGTGAAGGCGTGATCACGTTTGATTTGCGCTTATAAAAGCACAAACCATCATGGTCACCTAACTTTAGACGCCTATCCCTGCCACTTTCACCAAATTAAGGCTGCGTCCAGTAGCGAAAGGAAGTAAACTTGAGAAACGACGTTATCAACTATAGAACGTTCATTTCATCAAAAGAAACAGCATGACGACAGCTATAACTTTCAAAGCGCTGCGTGTACGCCATAAAAAAAAAAAAAAAAGGAAAAAAAAGAGCATGAAGTTGTTCTGACCAAAGTCGCGAATGGGAAGCAGTTTAAACCATGCAGTGACGTATTAACAGGAAATCCATTTATTCGATCCAAACATTCCAGGCAGTGCCGAGCTGTAAAAGATGAGTCAGAAGAAATTTAGTCCATCAAAAGTGCGCTTCCTGCTTGCAAGTCCAGGTGTCGAACAGCAGATTACTTCCACTGATCACGCGAACGACATTTGAGAAAGGGTTTATGAATTCGGTTTCAACAGAAAAAGCAATCAATAAATGCTCGCACTGCATAGCCATAGCTTCCTACTTGATAGGAGGTAGGTTCAGTCGAAGCAGAAGAATTGCAGCGGTTTGATTTTTATTTCAATTTATTTGATTTTACTAGAACAACAGGAAGGATTAAAAGGCAAAAGCTGCTTTTGCAGCTTGTCAGGGTTCGGAAAACTGTTACATAGCAGGCTAATATCATATCAGGTGACAGAAATACTTCACGAGAAAGGAACAAGTCGAAAAGAGAAGAAAATACACACTACAAAATGAGATTCATCAAGTGAATACGCTGCACAAATATGAAAATTTGACGAAAACCTGTTGGATGCTGCAAACAATATGCAAATAGGAAATCAGCACATGTAGGAAATTCACGCATGCACGCTGACTGTTTTCTAATTGCACATTTACAGATTTAGTACATACATAACAAGCAAAGTACACAAATCAAATGATGCAAAACAATAAAAACATTATAGTGAAATGCAAAACAATGGAAGTTTATGTAAGTGTGCTCCAACAAAATCTTAAGTAGTGAATATAAAAACACCTCACAAATCAACAAAATAGCGCTGCAATTCTTTAAATCTTAAATTTCATTAAATTGTCGCGCTCGTGTGGAAGGTTGTGTTGCCGTTTTTTAAGTTTATAATTAGTTTAAAAATCAGGGGCCCACCAAGTACGAGTATCTGTGCTGGGAGTATTAGCAGAAGTATGCTTGCCTATTAAAAACGCGGTTTCAATAATAGAAGTATTTCAAGACCTGTTAGACAAAGAACACAAAATGTAGCATCTGGAAGTCATACAGGCAATCAATGCTGATAATCTGGTGCATTTGAAACAGAACCTTTGTTGGAGATAAATTGTGCTCATTTGCGATGAGGCGAAGGGTTTTCTTTTGGAGGCGGATAATCTTCGTGATATCTGTTTTTGTAGTAATGTTTGCACAGATTAAACTGAAATAATTAATTTGAGAGTCAAATTAACCTTTGAAGGGAGCAGCGTTCGGCATTGTGACAATTCTGTTGTCACATCGCGCTTTATACAAATGCTATTCCCTTGCGCATCCCCAGTCCAGGTTAGCTAAGAAACCAACGTGGTTACAGTGGTACCTCACTCAGCTTCTTTATTTTGGTCAATTTTAGGGTGACCTGGCCCGGGCTTTGGTGGTGGCCAGGGCCAAATTCAGGTACATCATTGAATTGGGCAATGAACCATCGAACCAGGCTTGGACATCAATTTTGCTCCGATTTGGCCGAGGCCAATTTTTGAATTATCCAAGCCATATTTTGTGGGACATACACCCTTAAGTTATCACAACGTAATCTTCATACAATGTAATTCACCATAATCAGTCTAATCAAGCGTTCTGTGCCCTTAAATTAACGGAACCAACGGGCTAGGCTTTCTATACACCGCCTTTGAAATTCGCGCTGTTTAGTGATTTGTCTCCTTGGCAATGACGTCACAGCCCTCTCTGACCAACCTGAATAGCTCCACCAGCAAGTCAAAATTTCGCTCACTAAAGTACGCAATCCAGGGCGTAATGAGTGTTTCCGTTGTGCGTTTTGAGACATTTCTCCGCTGTCAGACACGTGTCTGCGCAGACCTGGAGTCCCATCTTCTCGCACATGGTCGCCTGATAGAGTGGCGCAGTTTGCTCATGGTCGTCACCCGCTGAAATCCGTTACATGACTAAGGAGGTTTTTATCTGCATTGAAAGAGGCTGTATCAAAACCATGAAAATAATCGTGGCGAAAAGGCATCACGTTCAGGCTGCGCAGTTATATATATTTTTTCCGGTTATATATCATCCCCTTCAACATGCAACTACTTTTCGTAGTCTCGTTTATACCCAAAGATTATGTCCAAGATTCTAGAATACAGCTTTTTGGCTTGCGTTTCCGTGAGGTGGGGGGGGGAGGGGGGGGGGGGCGGGGGGTCCATCATTTAAATTTAGCGTTGTTACTTTGCCTAAATATAACAAAGAATAGCATAAATATCACCATTTGTGTGTTAAATAATGGCGAATGGGCTACTTTTGTTAACAAAGAAGTGGTCATAAACTATAAGTGTGTTTTGTTTGCGCAGGGAAACAACTCTAAAAAAAGACCGTAATACATTTGTAAACATTATTATTCGCCAACAAAAATAAAAAAAAAACAGTGCTACGTTCTAAAATAGGCACCAAGCAAGAGTCCGGAGATTTCTAAAAAAAATAACCAATACGTGCAACTGTTACATATGAGCGATGTGTTCAGTCAATGCGTATCACATAAAGCAACAAACTCTAAATTAACGCTCCTTAAAGTAGCACGTAGCATGTCTTACCAGCTGGACGAGTTTCTCATATGGCTGTGCACTCGCTCTGTGACATATAATATTTGATGTGGCACGCGTAGTTCGATTAATATACTTTTTCCTGTTAATTGCGTTAACAACATTGAGTTACTTCCTCCTGCCTATACTATGGCTTTAACGATGCTGCTCTCGGACAGTTCCATTCTAGCTGCCAGTTTTTTTGTTTTTTTTTTTCCTTTCTTTCTTTTTTCTTTAGGCGAACGGAGTGGCATAAGCGATGGAGGCTATTTTTCGCTGATGGCTGCCCTATTCGGTTTCGCATCGCTGCACCAAGCTTTGCGCTGCGGCGGATAGGCTCACGGAGTCCGGAAAACCGTGTATCCCTTGCCGTCGCGCGTAAGTGGATCCGCTCGCATGGCGTCCCATGCGCTCTACTCAAACATCGGCTGACGTCAGAACGCGCGTCATTGTGAAGGCCTTGTTTCGGCAACGCAGTTCTATCGGGCAATTAGAACTCGCAATGTGCGCGAGGATATGGCCACCACGTGTCTGAGCTCACCTGTCTCCCCTTCCATGTAATGAAATTGCGTACTCGTACCGAACCGTCGATGTGACGTCAGCGAGGCACACAACGTACCACATACGTGCTGCGTACTTCTGAGCTCTTAAAATACGTTATGCCGTTATGAAGCTCCAAATCAACGCAGGGCATGCCCCGGAAGGCTGCGCCATGAGCTGCGCTGTTAAATATAAGTGACTCACTGTGAGTTTCGTTCGAGCAGTTCGCCTGAATGGCGCAATAAGAACGAAAGAGCGCCGGATTCTGATGCATGAGCGCTTGTGTAAGACTGTGAATGGTGTAATCAAAATCGACATGCTTAAAGCACGCCTTCTTGATTGATTGATTGACTGATTGATTGATTGATTGATTGATTGATTGATTGATTGATTGATTGATTGATTGATTGATTGATTGATTGATTGATTGATTGATTGATTGATTGATTGATTGATTGATTGATTGATTGATTGATTGATTGATTGATTGATTGATTGAAATCACCTGACTTGCATATGAACGCCGTCAACTTAAGTGGCACACATATTTTCACACGGTAATATAAAGTAGCCGCATTACTTTTTCAAAATTGGTTCTCAGTAAGCTTTATATCCGGCACATGCAAACCACAGACAAATTTTGAATAGTATCTCTGCTCAAGTTGGGCCAGCTGTCGCTTGTACATTAATTTGGGAGGAAATCGAGGAATCTTCACTTTGTTATTAATATTTCAATTGATGGGACACACACAAAAAAAAATAGATAACATAATTCGCGAAAAATGCATTCGTGAAAGATGAGCGCCTGGATTTCTTAACTGCCCTTCATCGAACATGGAAGCTAACCGGCCGCAGCACCTACCGACAGCACTATCTTTTGACAGCAGATCTTCAAACAAGGCACGTCAAGAGGCAAACCTACTATGCCCTCCATTACTTAGCAGCGCCTGTAAGCGAAAGAGCAAAACATTCAGCACACGTGTCATTGCCTGCAGCTTTTCACGTTGCTTGTCGTTCAGGCCATCATGAAGAAAGCCCTTTTCCGGAAACGACACCAAAAAAGGGAACGCATTAGCCACTGCAGGTCCAGGACGCTGTATCGCAAAAAATAAAAATAAATAAAAAGTATCTAAAAGATGAGAATGGACAGGAAAGCCCATCAGCGAAACCGTACATCGTCCGATGCGCAAGTCATCCGTGTACAAGGCGCAGAACTTGACCTTCTCATCCCCCTCCCCCTCTATCCTTTTCTTTTCCCAAAGGGTAAGCATGTCTCAGCCGCGTCTTTAGGACTGTGCAGAGAGAAGCAGGAAAAAACGTATCCACCTCAGTTGAAAGGATTATACGCCCTGAACGAAGCCTACTATATGTTCGCGAGATCAAACACGGAAGCTTCTTCTTTCCAAGATCAAGTGATAGGCGGTTGGATGCGAGGCATAACTGCACATTCATCATCACACTCTACAGCGTGTGCCCATTGTTTTCTTTCCTCTTTCATTTACCCCCTAGGCCTTCGCAAAGGCTTTCAACTGTTTTTCTATGAAATAACAATTATTTGTTCCCTTTTTAACCACAACATAAAATGAGACACCTAAAGACCGACGATGCCCAGTCGTGGTTCCATCTCACCTCGTCGTTCTTATCTTACGCGTAAGAAAGGTCCACTTGAGGACACAATGACAAAGGACGTCATAAGCATGTCATGGCTGGTGATAGCATTCGTAACTCGCCATCTTTGCTTGGAGGTAAAGCATCAAAGAGAGGTTCGGTGTCTTTCGCGACCTGGCTGAGCCAGATATCGGCGACAGGATGCTGAACTGTTCGGCAACTTTCTAGCTAACCGCACATTCCGTGTCCACCTTGGCGGAACTTTCTCCAAGACTTTATTTCAAGAGAACGACGTACCCCAGGGGTGCACCCTAAGCATGGCCCTTTTCGTAGTGCCAATGAATTCCATAGCCAAATAATAAAAAAAAAACATAATGTACCAGAGTTGATGTACACGGCCTGCAGATAGCGTGTACTTCCTTCAGTATATCTACACGTGAGACAAAAAAAATGAAATGACATAAATAAACTGGCTCTTTAGGCAGATAAACATGGATT
The DNA here is from genome assembly GCF_055883805.1 of Amblyomma maculatum. Taxonomy (NCBI): domain Eukaryota; kingdom Metazoa; phylum Arthropoda; class Arachnida; order Ixodida; family Ixodidae; genus Amblyomma; species Amblyomma maculatum. Next base: position 12,155,678 of record NC_139345.1, read on the forward strand.
TAGGCTTTCTCCTCCAAAACAGAAGCCATTGTGTTCTCTTTAAGGCGAGGTTTAAAGACTCATCCCACATAAGACCTGAACCAAACTACACTACATGTGAAATAGCAACATAATCTTTAGGTATAACGTTTGATAAAAAAAAAAACCTTTTCACCGCGTAATAAATCAAAGCAAAAAAAAATATTTCGAAGGGTCTCAGATGTTTCCTGAAACTGTCGTCACGAGAACGCTGGGGGTCTTATAGGATATGCCTATTACAAATCTATCGTTCCAAGCTATATGCTCCAAGTTAGATTATGGAAGCAACGTATAAGAATCACTATAGATTCATGTTTAAAACGCTCAGACATTGTCCATAATCTCGGTCTACGGTTACAATCTGGGGCTTAGAGAACATCCCCAATTGCCAGCCTTCATGTGTTAACAAATGGGCCCGTCTTATAAGATCAAAGAGCGCACTAATATGTGCAGACCTCCTTAAGATACGTTCTCAGCGAAAACATTCCTGTTATGCCATCGCCACAAAATGCCACAAAGCAGCAAGACCCAGAGGTTAAGCCTCTCATCTTGCGTTTCGAAAGAAAATGCCAGGACTTGGGCATAATGAATGAAGATGAAGCACAGGATGAATAAGCCCCACGACATCAACCACTGCCACCGCGGTACGTTCTTTTCGGAGTTCATGACTTCATATTACCGTACTTTCAGAAAATGTATGCACCATACGAGCACATAGTGCAAGAATACCTTGCACTGCAATAAATATAATGAAATTAACATCGCATTTTCTAGGAAGTGCAACAGTACAAGACAAACTGAGACAGCATTACGGCGGCCTTTGTACGCAACAGTTTCACTGCTGAATATTTTTCTGTCACTGTTGCTGTAAAGAAAATAACAAATGAGGATATTGAAAACAGCATCATCGATACGGATTCCCTAAGTGTTTTCACCGCACTAACTCTAAAATTATGCCCAACCAATGATTTCAAAGCGTCATAAAGAGCATAGTAAATGCCACAACAGAAAACATACCGTACAATTCTGCTGAGTCCCCAGTCACGTTAGAAAACGGTTAATAAAGAGAGGATGTATGTGCTGCACGAGCCAGGACATAGGAATAAAACTAGTGAACTTGCCACACAGAGATTGCTTGAAATTAGTGCACAATAAATTGAGAGCTGTGACAGATGGCTTTGAAAGATGAAGTAAACAATAAGCTGCTTACCATAAAGCCTATTTTACGAGACTGCACAACATGTCCATAGCAGAAACGTTTTATCGAAGCAATTGTATGCCATGTTTCAATAGGGTACACATACATATTACACGCAGTGTCTTACTCACAAAACAAGAAAAGCCTGTTTGAGAAATGCATGATCACGGAAAACATTTTATTTACCCCGATCATAGGATAAATAAATGCTCCATAACTAGAAGATTCTAGAAAAAAGATAGTTTATTTTACAACCAACACATCCCATTTCATCCTGCATTGCTTTTAGACGGACAAGCAATTTTAGAATTTTTGCTTGTTCTAACGTTCTGATGTTTCTCAGGAAAGTCAATGTTTTAAGTGACCGTCTAGCCATGTATTTGGCGCATGATAGCCGCAGTTGCTTATGTGCCATAAAGTTTCATATAACCTGATACCAGAAAGGCTTCGTGGCTTGAAATACTTTCTAGGTTTTAATTTTTATTTGTACCTTTTCAAAGCAGTCAAAAAAAAAAATCAGATATCTGTTTTTTTTTTTTTTAATGCATTTTCAGAAACGTAACTGAAGCATGCTTGAGCATAGCTTGCAGAAAACTTGTCCGCGTCGGTAACACTTCTATGAGGATCGTCCATGCTTGAAGCAAACCTGATTTCCTTAGATCCTGCAAAAAAAAAAAAAAAATCAAATTATCTGCAGCCTCATGCTCTTTTCTATTTTAAAATTAAACCACTCAAGAGTAAATTTGCAGACGTTTTTAGAGTAACGCACTACTTGGGTCTATTTCTCGTGCAGCGCTCGAAGAAACAAAAACAATTTTAATGTCATTGCGTATCTATAGTTTGTGCTGTTGCGCGCAATCATTATGACCGTTTCATTATGAGCTCTAGAGTAACGGCTTAAGTTTTCGGCGGCACTGCATACCTAATCCACTTAACTTTAATTCAAATGAGACCAGGTGGCTCCTGTACATTGATATTTTTTTATGGGCGTTATACAGCCTCTCTCGGCCTGATGCGTCCCGTATTTCTAGATTGAACTGCGTCTTTTATAACTGAGCCAAACATTCGTAGCTTTTTTTCTTTTAGTTTACTCACTCAAAGCACGAGCTGTGTTGTACGACGAAGCCTGTACGACGAGCTGTGTTGTACGACGACGAGTTAAGAAAAAAATACCAACAATTGATTTTCGTCTAGTGCATTAATTTATTAAAGGGATGTTTTAGCTTTTACTTGTGTTACCTTTTTTTGTGTGTGTCTAAGCGTTATATTACCCATGTTTCCTTTTGTTCTTTCTCTATTTCTTTCAGTTCCACTGTTCTTATCATCTGTACACTCTTAATCTCGTTCCACATTGGTTCCAGTTATAAGTGGAACTTTAAAAAAAGTTCCACTTATAAGCGGAACGTATGTGGAACCAGATTAAGAGTGTAGTGGCATAAAGTTTGGAGTTAATATCACCAGTAGTGAGGATCCTTCCAACTTAAGTATTCAATTTATAGTCGATAAGCATAAGTTTGTCCAAGTATGCAGTGTATGGACGAGGCATTATTTCAATTAAACGAGTATCATTATACACAGCGTCTAGTAACATTGCAGAAAGTGATGATGCGGTCAACACTCGCAATGGCTTCTCAGTGCCATTTAAGAGAACATGAATCCTCTTTCCGCGCTTCCGTCTGAGCCTTGAGATTACACTCACAAGTCACATAAATATTATCTCTGGCCCCTTGTGATGCTCTGAAACTCAAGTAATTGCACAGTTGTCTTCTCTGCGCCGATTTCAAAGTTCAGCTATTATAACCTTTGCGAATTAATTTCAAGGGCGTAAAGTTAAATTGTTATTGCTTGCTCTTTAATACTGTTTACAATATTTCTCAAATTGCATTCTCTCAAGGAGCCATGTGCTTCGCTCACAAACATTTGCCCGTTTTGCGTGAGGTTTTGTGCACGCTGTCGAATTACGTGGGGTTTAGGCGAGGGGGGCAGATGCGAGTAAAGTGCGGGGAAGATTTTCTCGGTAGTGTAGTGTTCCAGTCAAAATTCACCGCAGCTCTTCTTTCTTTAGTTATGTAAAGCTTTGAAAAATTCGTGATGAATACAAAACAGAACCTGTCCCCCAACGCCAACCGCCCCTCCGGAGTGGCCGAGAATGCACCCCTGGGTTATAGCCTGGCTTTTTAGCCTAGATTCTAGAGCATCGGACTGCATTTTCAGAGTCTGCCCCATACTGAAGAGGTAGAGTAACTCCTGTGTGTTTAAATGTGAGAATATTACGGTTTATGGATTATGGATTATGGATATGTGCCATCTGTGCAGTATTTTAACTTTCTTTTTTTTTTTTTTTCAGTGTGTCAAGTAATGGCCTTAAATTTCTTTCCCATATTCTATTCAAGTAGTTTCGTAATGTTCGCGCTATGCTTACACATTTTTGTACTTTGGTTGAACACGTTTCTCCTGCAATCTATGCACAGGGTGGCAACATCAAGTGTATCAGTTTTCTTTCGCAAAATTTGAGTCCGGCGGACTACATATATATATATATATATATATATATATATATATATATATATATATATATATATATATATATATATATATATATATATATATATATATATATATATATATATAAGAGCTGTGTACCAAAACTTATGCCGGTTGTAAATGCAAAAATAAAACAATAAAAAGTCTAATCATTAGTGAAAATTTTCGATGAAGTACAAATTCAGCAAAACCTTAAAATATCAGGGCTTAATGAAGTGTAAGCATATATTTTTTTACGGACTACCACTTTTGTCTTTTCAACCTTTGATAATTGACATTTTAAGAATTTAATAAATTAATCACATATTTCAGCCAATAATTAGTTTTGTTGCGTCAACGCGCCCCTGTTCTTTATTCTTCTTCTGTTTATATTACTGAGGAGCGCGCCTACCCGGTGGCTTAATTTGCTACTGGCATGAAATATTCTCATGTGTTCGGAATCTCTCGTCAAAACCAAACATCCCCACATCGTTATGTCTTAAAGCGCAACGTTATCAGGACTAGTGACATCAGATAGGCTCCAACAAGTGTTTCCAACCGTCACCTTTGTCCAATTTGCATATCGACCGCTTTTTTTTTTTTTTGTTAACCGAAAGGCCTCTTATCCTCTGCCGGCAGATTTCTGGACAAAAATGAACTGCGAACGTTATGAAATAAGCACTCTGCAAACAAGCTCTGGCGAATCGAACGAAGAGAACTGTATGGAAAGAAAAAAAATAATTTTAAAATTGTGTCGGCAACTTGAGGAAAAAAACAGCAAAAGGAGAGGGGAGATAGACGTGAGCAGGTTGTCATCATGATCCTCGTAACTTCGCCAACCGCTAGGCGTGCAGAGGGACGTTGGCGAGGGTACTACGGTAAGTGGTTCGCTGGAACTCAAGCAAAACAAAAGGTAAGAAGACGACACAAGCCTTTCTGCACTCCACCCAAGCAGGCTTAAACACTTTTTTTTTTTCTTCATTGCCAGTTCTCGACAAATTCAAGAGAACACACAGGAAAACATTACTGAGTGCGCTGTTTTTATTTTTTTGTTCCCTTGTTGTGCTTTCGTTTTTTCTGGTCAGTGTTGACACGTTCTCGTGCTGTGCCCTCGGCGATGTGCGCTCAATAACTCCTTACAGATTGCGTTTCGTCATCCAATCACACGCTGGCTGCGTTGCCAGAGCAGCTGTGGCTTTTTGTTCGGAACTTTGCTGAGAGGTCATCGATGCGCGTGTTTCCTTTACGAGAGTTCTTTCTCTTGATACAAGGGGTCTCTCAGTAATGCATGCTACTCATTTCTTTTCTTCGCACTTCTATGAGTGCTGCTATGCTGCGCCTCGTATATTTATCTCAATTATTCCGTGTTGAGTCTTGGAGGTTTGCTCACCGTAAATATTGGAGTATCGACGAACGAATGCACAAGCGATATAGCGCACTCAAGCTTGGAAGGAACCGGATGGAAAGTTTTTGCAGCGATTGAAATTAGTCTGCCGACGCAGTGGTCAGGATAGAGCGTAAACTTCTCTGGCGTTCAAAAAGCCGATGACGCTGACCGCAGCACACTCATAGGAAAAAATGGTCGACTTTGAAAGTCTTTTGGCGTCTGCTGTAGCAGCGCTGAAGTTTGCGCAATATAGTTCACCTCATCACGCTGTTGTCACCGAAACAGTGTCATTGAAGCATGTCATATTGCCCTTGGACCGCGGAGCGCTATACGCAGTTGACCATGAAGAAGGCTTCAGTAATTGAAGCAATTTTTTTTTTGGATCTGTGAGGCGTATTTGCTATTCGCAATGTTTTCTCATGAAAGGGTTGGTAAATACCTTCAGAAAGAGTCCCACATGGTAGTCGCACCGATCATTAACAAATCAACAAGAGCATTGCGAGGAGACGTTATTATGGCTGGCGTAGCGAGATTTGTATGAGGACGCACGCGTTCGCTGCTTCAAGGGAACGATGTGCTGTGAAGAAAAACTGTATCATCCTGCCGTAAATGACTCAACCCTTCAAGTTTCCAAGAAGTCTAGCCTCAATTGGTGCCTTCTACTTTTGTAAAAAACAATAATGCTACAGCGCTCGGCAATGACTATCTGGTCTATCTGGACGCAACCCATCATCATAGTACGGCAATGTACAAAAACGCTCTATGTCATTCTTCCCGCAGAGGCATGTTGTTCCCGCTTTCTTTGAAAACGGAATGCTGAAATTTTCTTTACCGTTCTGCGTGGTGTTTCCCTACTGTGTGAAAATGCTTCGCCTACATGTCATCATGAGCAACTGACCGGCCCAAGAAAGTCACTCGCTAAGAAGGCGGCACGCGCACGTTCTTGTGACAATCCCGCATGCTTTGCTTTCCACCCCAAGCTAACTCAGCGGGTCCTGTAAAATGCGGTTGAAGATGATAGCCACATTGCATTTTGTCTTCATGTTTTTCGAACGAGCGGAACGGCTGCCGTCCTCCTTTCAAGACAGCCGCACATATCTTCATAGTTGCGTAATCTCGATTTCAATTTCGCACAAGTGGCCACTTTCTTCTAAGCAAGAGCCGTTTCTCGAATTTGACATGACTAAAACTACGTAACTGCAGTGTGTACTATACAATTATTTAACAAAATTCTCGCTTATTGTTTCTGCACAAATAACCGTCAGTTTTTTCGGAGCCCCAGCAGCGTCACCTGTGCACCGTGCGTGCGAGCTTCTTACTCCGCCGGAGCGGGCACACATCGAGCGCAGGCACGCACCACGCGCACCACAGGGCGAGCCGAAATAGCCCGCTGATGTACGACACGGACGAGGGCCATCCGCGGCCGAGCGTAAGCCCCCGTTTACGCAATCATTAGGCGCTGTGTCGAGCGCGAGCTTCGCTCGACATACGCACGCGCACGCATCCGCTCCTGCAGCACCCCAAAGCTGCCGAGCCATGCTCAGCAAACGCCCACTTTTAAAGCTGCTTCAAATGCACCGGAAAAACTGTTTTTGAGCGGCTGAAGCGAACGTGCGCTCAGGATGCCAGGAAGGTTGTTTCACTATACGGAAGAAGCGGCGTCGGTCTGCTCGCCGAGGCACCACTCCGCTCTCAGTTAGCCGATGAAAAGCGAAGCGTTCGCGCGACAGCGCTTTCTGCCGCGAAACAACTCTGTCGGAGCCTAATTATTCCAGTCCGGGTTCTGCGCTTTTCGGGTACTTTAACAATCTCGTAGCCCAACGTCGCGCTCGAGTTTTCCGAACGGACCATAGTCGGCGTATATAACGCTTCGAAACAAGCTTCGAGCCGGCAAAGAGCCTTGCTGGAAGCCACCGCTGAAAATTATCTAGTCAAACATTACAGGGTCGCTTTCGTGACGCGGACAACGTGTTCTGTGTAGCCACTCTCCGTAGGTTATACTCGCGTTTCTATACGGTTTGCTCAAGAAGTGTTCTTTAAGCACCAGTATTTTTATTTATTTATTTGCTTTTTTTAAGCGCCTTGAACTCTAGCAGCGTGTACAAGACCGAGCGTTGCAGCTTCCCACCGGAACCTGCTGATATCTGATAGCGCATGATCCCGAGGAGTGTCCCTTACAAAAATGACTTTTGAGCTGGTTTTGACGCCTTCCTGACTTCCAAAAGTTTGGTAGCGCTTCTCCAGCAGACTTTGTGTTGAAGGATTCCTGTTGATTTTTTGTTCTGGTTTTACAGAGTACACAAAAAGCAAATGCACGCTCATAAGTGCTTTAGCTGAAACATGGAATGCGCTCCTTTATCAGGTATTTAAATCTGCACGCTATATACTTCGCTACTTGTTATTAGGGGTAAAGTCTAATATCAAACGCAAGTTGCGCAAAAAAAAAAAAAAAGCAAGTGTTGGGATAGTTGGGCGTCACTTGCCGAAGAACAGAAATAAGTCTTAACTAATCACTTTACTTTTATTGCCGGTAAAGAAACGAAGGAGCATCAACAGAACGTGGCACGTGAACCTGATTAGTTATGCTGGGGATAAAATAATTAACTATTCACAGGAATGTTTTATATAACTTTGCGGACCTGCAGTTCGCAACTTGCACATATCGGAAAGCCCTTGTTGAGGAGTATATATAGCAGAACTAAATGTATAGTATAAACATTCCCCCGTCCCTAAGGTACTCCTGATTATAATCATCTGTGCCAAACTGCTCCATATTTTGTAACTTGCGAATGTTGATGCATAAGACTTGTATGATTTTGTTACGTATGATTCTGTGTAACCATTATTTATGTGTTTAAGCGAACAACCCACATCTAGGCACTGCAGCTAACAGTGAAAAATAGACTGCAGCACTGTTCCACGCCCTCAAAACCTGCTCAGGCACGTGACCAGTCGTCAAATATATTGGTATATTTTTTTAGCAGAACATATTCGTGCGTTCAATCAGCCCCAATAATTTCAACTTCCGCTCAGTACCAAATAAATAAAATGAATTTGGGAATGCTCAACTTCACACTTATCTAATGAAATTAAGTTCTGCCTCATATCCCGCCCGCTTAATTCCAACACAAATTCAAGGTGATATCTTAAGTCTGCTCAGAAGGACACCAACATGACCTTAGTGTTATTTTTTGTAAGTGGCGTCTGTTGTATCCCGAACAAGGTTCGGTTTCGCTTCTATACACCATTGCTATCATCATCAGCACTTTTCTCTCAAGCTCACACGCTCAGACTCTGTCGTCAATAAAGAGTCTACCCTGAGCTGCGGCCCTGAGCATAGTGCCCATACGTTTTAATAGTACGGGCACTATGAGCCCAGAAATCATACAAGCGTCAACCTCGCCCCATTCCCCTCCCGCGCGACGCCTGCTATGCATAAGTTTGTTTTTGTTTTTTTTTTTTTGTCATTCGGTCGACGTTTCCCTTCAACACGCAGTTGGAGTGTGCAAAATCGAGCTGTGCCCCTTCGGCAGCAGTTCAGGGGAGCCGCTATTGGGCTAAGGTGTACAAACACCTCTGCAAAAGGATAGCGCCGGTAAATATAGTTTGCTTAGTCATTTCTGTGCTAAAGACAAAAGAAAAGTAACTAGGCCAAATGCTAGAGCGAAAAAAAAATGGGGTGACACTAATCTCCAACTACAAAAATACGACGAAATAGTGTTAATGGCTGCTGCCAGCAGATCCTCTTGCAGGGCCTGGTCCGTGTACTCTTACCCCTCACCAACATTCAATCGCACCGTGCATACGAGCATACCAGTTGTAATTTAATGTTCCTCGGGTCTCAAGCACACGGACTGCGGAGCTTTGTGTTGCAGCCCACCGGCTCCAAAAGTTTTAGCCTTCGTTCCGAAAGCCCGAACCAGCTTCATGAGTTAGCTTCTCCACCAAACTCATTTTCCGGCTAAGATTAAGCAAAAAGGCTCGTTTCCAAGTAGTACGCGTTCTTTGTAAAAATTAAAACAGGCACTGACCCCTGAATAACAGCCAACTTCGGACAGACGTTAGCTGTCTTCAAGAGCAAGGTGCCGGAGAACGCGGCTTCGCCTTCAACTCCAAGGGATCAGTTTTCCTCATGAGGCTCAGTAACAATGGCATTAATCGCTGTACACTTTCAGTTGCTCTTCCCCACCCATCCTGAAGCGTGATGTGGCCCAAGAAAGTGAGAGTGTACAATGATAACTAGGCATTTTTATTGTTACTTTCTGCTTTAATTTAATACCTATATTTATTATTTGTTTTGTTGCTATTTTTCGGGCCTCATTTCCTCAATGCAGCCCGTATAACTACATGCGTTTGAGATTTCGTCAAGCTGTTGACTTGAACATCTCCCCGTTTCGAATTTCGCTGCATGATAGCGATATGGTGTTTCCAAATGCATCACCGATAGCAGCGATAGGAACGCTACACCTATTACACCTACACCTATACCCTACTTCCTATTACACCTGTTACAAAAAAAAAGAAAGAAAATTGCTGGTTCAAATCTTCCACAATTTAGTTTTTTATTGGCTTTTAAAGCGCCAAATAAGCAGTCGTAAGCAGCCACATTACGTGAAGGACTGCACGAAACACATATTAATCTCCGCTTTTTCTTACTGATAAAAAGAGCGTAATCAAAACCGTACAAGTGACAGAGCAGTTTTGTGTGATTTCAGGTGTGGCTCTAAATATCGGTAAATCAAAGGGCTTTGTTGTACCAGGGTTAAAGGCTATCTTGCCCGGAATATGGAATATTCGGCGTCAATGTTACGAGCGAAAAATCAGGGCATGCCCCTGGCAGGGGATTAGAAGGTGGCAGAACTGTGCATTGATTGGTCGTCAGGTTCTGTGACGTCACGAGACCAAGTGCCATGATCGAATTGGCAGAAACTGCCAACTAGGGCAACCTCCTTGAGATAGGAACCAAACCATCAGGGGCGCATGGACCCCGAGCTAGACACGATACCCCTTGGCCACGTAGTCGCAATCGTACGGTTTGGTTAAAGAGGGGTCTTTACATCGACGTCGATTCGTTTCTCACATAACGTGGTAGTTTACGAATGTGCTCCAGTTGGAATATTTGAGATAATAGGGGCACAAATCGAAATAATATAAATCAGCAAGAAAAAAAATGCATGTATGCGAAAGGACCCGCAGGGATAAGTAGCAAACGGGAGCCATTAACGCTCTCCAATCGCAGCCATGAAGGCGGAGCTTAGGCTCACTGATCGTAATTTTGAGTCGTTTTTGGTCTTTTCTTGTTTTGTTTTGTTTTACTTTAAAAAGTGCTGACATACTCACTTTTCGCACTGTACGTTTTTCCTCGGAGTACATATGCAGCTTCTGCAGAAGACAGACAACAAAAGTCATCGTACTTCTTTTTTCGGTGTATTGAAGTCATTCTCTTTCTTTTATAGACAACGGTAAATTAAAGCGGGTGCAGCGGAAATGTGTTCAATTAGGCACAAAGCCTTTTTTCTTTCTTTCATCCTGCACGCACCGATATTACCTCTTAAAACATTACTTCTTGCTTTAAGGGCATTTATGTCATAGTCAATAAACTGCCGCCTGTGTGAGTAGCCACAGTCTATTGGACATTGCTTTGTATTTTGTCGAGATGACATATTTTTGTTTCTTTTTTCTTTGTGTGTGTATGGGGTGGAAGGAAAGGTGATTCATTCAGCGGATTCATGGTACCATTTAGCCTGTGGATGAGCCTCATGGTGAATCGACAAGTTGAAAGCTAACGACGTGAATCCGAACCGTCGACATAGGCGCTTCCAGTTGCATGCCGTTAACTGTATCGAACAGTGAGACCGATACTGCGACTTTATTCGCCCAAAATGCCAACACAAGCCAAAAATAAAAATTACAAGGGTTCAACGCTGCTGAACCAAATATTGAGCGAAAGCATTAGCTGCGGGTGACCGAGCGTTCTTCTTCCTCTCTTTTTCTTATTCTTCAGCCCACATACATAAAGCCCCACTTTAACCAAGCCGTATGAACGTGACTTAGTGACCTAGGGTAACGTGAAAGCTGGTTCTGACATAACCGTCCCATGTGGAACGAGAGACCCAAGTTGGCAGCTCCTGCCCCTCTCGCGCTTTTGTGTCACGTGGGGTGTGACGTCACGCGCTGCGCCGTGGCTGCGACCGCGCTACGCCGACCGCTTGAGATGGTAGCCTAGCTCTCACCCTAGTGACACGTGGGGTGTGACGTCACATCGTCACGTGGGTAAGACGTGGCTACCAGTCGCGCTACGCTGAAGGCTCGAAACATAGAGTATAGTATTGCTTTCCCAATAAAAAATGTTTAGAAAGTTCGCGGAGTGAAAAGGAAGCGTTAAATGCCAGATCGCGTAATGAAAAGGCGGCGTTAAAGGCGCTATGGCATCTACTCTACGGGTGAAGGTTGAGCGTCCGTCTAATATTTTAGTGGCATAAAGGGGAACAGCGCTCATTCGTCTGGACAAAGGGAAATCAGATTATACGAACAGCCTTATTGAAAAATAAAAAGCGCTATTTTCCACGGCACGGCCGCTAAAACGCCTGGAGCTCCCTGGCCTATGCCTCGCGCTTTGCACTGGCGACCAGTCCCCGGCAAAGGACAGTTCTCGTTCATTTCTAATTGCGACGCTCGCTCGACGGTGCAATGTTGCATCAAAGAGACTTCCGCGACGGAACAGGGATGCTTCCGCCTAACAACGTTGCTCGCAAATGCACGGAGGCTTTATCCAGTGTTTCATTGTGAGAACTTGTTTTATTGTGTGAAACGACGCCATCTTCGCCATCGCATTTTCAGACACCGCGAGTTCCTTGAATGGCTTCTCTTGGGAGGAAGGCAGGCCGCCAGGGCACGACCAAAGGGGCGAACGTCAGAAGCCAGAAGCGCGGAAGACATCAAGAACAGCATATGGGAGTGCTCTAACACGGACATATTAACGCCACTACAGCAGCCCCATTTCGGTGCACCGGCGAGACACGAAGCACGCCCTGTGCGCGGGCCTCTCTCCGAGAGTTGTACTCGCCCGTCCTATAGACTGGCCATTATGCAAATGACATCCTCGTGTAGGGGGCCGGTGGAGAACCACAAAAAGTGGGCCTCTAGAGATTGCGTGGGGATGAATGGGAATCCTTCGGCTTACTGTGACGGGCAGACAGCGACGACGGCAATCCCGTTACATCCTGATGACGCTCGGGTGACGATGGTTTATTTATAGGCGTACGCTGCTGCATGACGCGAAACAGGTGTGACTACGATGCAGTGCAGTTGCACATACGCGGGTATTTCTGTGCAGAAGCATTTATACTAGCATTCTTGTGTTTTTCCGAGGTTGCATTGAAGCCTGCTGTGAGCAACCGCTAAAAAAAACTAAAAAAGAAAAAAAAAACACTCGCCGCCAGTGCGTTCCGAACCTAGGCCAAGACAAAGGGATTGACTTCGCTGACCACCGCATTAGATCGCCTCCCCATTTCCGTTTTGTTTGCTTCCTGCTTTGCTGACTTTATTTCGCAAGCACAAAAATAAAATTCAGGTTTACAGGATTATCAAAAGTAAGCCAGTTTACTGGCTACATATGCCATTATGAGAGGTTCGAATTGGTGACTTTATTCAATACAGTGAAAAACGCAGAAATGCATGACTAAGTTTTCAAACCATTAATTATCTGTCGGACAGAATCCCTACGAACTTCTTGAGGAGCTCCGACAGTACACACCGTGGTAGCACTGCGCCATCACTGAATATAGCCGCTATATCTACGTGCTTAGCTGCCAATCTTTCACGCTACGCCTCCGATGTCCCTGTATCCGTCGTCTTCACCTCCTCCGACAATGTTGCACTGAAAACCTTAGACAGACCTGCTTCGTCCTAATAAAAGCCTAAGGCACCCGTTAAACACTTAGCAAGACATGACTACATGTGAAAAAGCAAAGCTGAACGATGCGAACATCAGCAAAGACCGAGCTAATTAATGATCCAGCATGCACATTCGTGCTTAGCTAAGCTATTACCCTTCCATTTTTTTTCTTTGTGTTCGTCGAGTCCTTCGCGGTGCTAATAGGGACTACATGAATAATGGGCACATGCGAAAAATGCACGAGAGATTGGTTGCAAGAAACCTCTGTGCATGTCACAGCACGAGTCCATTTCTTCCGCTCAGTTTTTGCTGCACTGCTTTCACCGTTTTGCTGAGTAAAAAGTAGCAAATATAAAACCGTAGACATTGCCTCGAATAAATTATTTGTACCCCTGCTCCATCTCCAGTTTTAAACTCCCTTTCGCATTCCACGGGCTGAGCATCAATGTAACTCTAGCTACCCTCTGGAGAGCATTTCCCCAAACACTAACAGGCGTCGTGGAGAGAAGTGAAATAGGACGATGCCTAAAAAGCGCTGTTCTTCCATCACAACCGGAGAAGATGGGACCTCCAGCTTTAGTGTGCGTCTAGCTTACTTTCTTTTTAGCGAACAGTCCTAAGCCATTTCAAGTTTTTGAAAGCTTCCGGACATAAAAGTGGGAGCTGTACTGTTTGCTACCGGAAGGCAAAGTCAGACGCTCTCTGCGCCTGTCCCCGAAGGAGTAACCGTAGGCTCTCCCGATCCCGCAGTGCGGTACTTTACGCGCCGGACCCGCTTCCGATAAGGCCCCGTCAATCGCCTTCAGTTTCGAATTGGAAGGCAGCGCTAAACAAACGTCTCACGAGCAAACCGGAAAGGAAGGCTTTGCATACAATCGACACGCGATGGTTGACGATGCATCACGGGATCAATACTGACGCAGAGCTGTTTCAAAGGACAAGGGAACGAAAACAAACGAAATTCGCAGGAAACATTCATGCGATAGCAGTTGCTCAGGCCCGACCATAGCATTGGCAGAAACGGGACAGACGCTGACGCCGATGGTCGTCAAGGATGTGGGGTCCAAAAAGAGGTCGCTCTCTGATAGCGGATGTGAGCTATAAATGTCGTCCTCATGGCTTTGCTCAGCCGGGCCTGATGAGTGGCAATCAATCGAAATTTGCTCAAAAAAAAAGTACTGCTACTGCCTAGCTGACCTCATACCCGGAAATTTCTGTCGCGCAGAAAAATGAACAAATGAGGGGACGCCATGTGCTCTTTTATGATAGACGTAGGCTTGTAGTTTTCTTCAGTTCGGTTCGCGCATAGTTGGAGACCAAGAACAGCTGATCAATAACGTCTTAATTAGTTCATACATACATACATACATACATACATGCATACATACATACATACATACATACATACATACATACATACATACATACATACATACATACATACATACATACATACATACATACATACATACATACATACATACATACATACATACATACATACATACATACATACATACATACATACATACATACATACATGCATGCATGCATACATACATACATACATACATACATACATACATACATACATACATACATACATACATACATACATACATACATACATACATACATACATACATACATACATACATACATACATACATACATACATACATACATACATACATACATACATACATACATACATACATACATACATACATACATACATACATACATACATGCTGTGCTATGCTCCCCAAACAATGTAAAGACTGTTATAGCCGGGGGGGGGGTGCATTCACTTACAGTTCGCTTCGCAGACACGGCATCATATAAAGGCGCAACTTTAATTCTTTGCCTACTCTTTAACTCAGTCGACAACCAGTCAACTTGTCCTACAGTTCATTGTTGTTGTTGTTGTTGTTGTTGTTGTTGTTGTTGTTGTTGTTGTTGTTGTTGTTGTTGTTGTTGTTGTTGTTGTTGTTGTTGTTGTTGTTGTTGTTGTTGTTGTTGTTGTTGTTGTTGTTGTTGTTGTCGTCGTTGTTGTTGTTGTCGTTGTTGGGTTTAATGGCGCATAAGCAACTAAGGCTATCATGCGCCAAACACGAGATGTATTATGTTTATGTTAGGAATACAAACTACAGACATCAGAGACATTACAACTTGCTTAGGAGCATTGCCTCCTCTAAGAACACAGGATATATCGAAAATTGCATCCTCTCCGAGGAGCAAGGCGGGATAAACTGAATTAATATAGTCATCAGCGCTTAAACTTATAACGCGTTCATAACTGCTGATGTGAGAACCCTCGTGTACAGCGGCTTCTGATTAAGGGGTATATCTTTTCTTTAATGTACCCACACTTAAATACATTACGCACTCTTCAGGGGTGCCTTAGTGGCTAGAGCGTTCAAATGCTGAGCCTGGGGACCAGGACTCCCGACCGCGGTGACCAAATGTCGATTGAGGAGAAAGTCAATGCGAATATGTATTCTGCGATGGCAGTACACGTTAAAGAATCAAAAATTGGCGATATCGTTTGGAGGGGTTCACTGAGGCAGCTTTCATATTGTCATGTGGTAGTGACAATGCTGTGGGCGCAAAATAGCAAACAGGCATAGTATAGCGCTTGAGTCAGCTCTTTGTTGGGCTGAGCGCCGCCGCGGTGGCGCAGTGGTTAGGTCGTTCGACTACAGTGCCCAGGGAGGCGGAATCAAATCCCGACCACGGCGGCCGCTTTTCAATAAAAACGGAAATGAAGGAGCCCGTGTGCTGTGAGATGTCAGTGCACGTTAAAGAATACCAGGTGGACGCAATTTCCGGAGCCATACGCTACGGCGTTTCTCATAGTCTAAGCCACTTTGGAACATTAAACCCCGTAAACCAATCTAAACCAAACCATTTATTGAGCTGATTTGCAGCCGCAATAAAACTACGTAACTCGGCGGGGCCATTATATCAGCAAACGAGCTCGCTGGTCGTCGAGTTACAAAATACCGGTTGCAGTCAGCAGCGTTCAATTTAAGGTCAGGCGAAGAAATACCTAGATAAATCCGCCGGAGGCGTCTAAACAACCTGGAACTGTGGGAAAGCAGACGCCAGTGGCTGCAACCATTCAAGATACATCCTAACACACTGCGCAACAGGGAATATGATACAACCGAGCTTGGCGGCTTTGAGTGGACATAAACAAACAGAACAAAATGTTCACATTATTGCCTTCTCATTCGGCGCGTTACAAACAGCGTGACAACGCTGCATATCGGCAGCTTTACAGAGCGACAATAAAAAACAATATATTACACTATTCTGCGGCAATATTCTTCATCGCTTTGGGACGGTAAATTCCTACAAAACAATAATAAAAAATACAAATTACGCCATAATCGACCGCTAAGAGTAAGATCTAATAAAGCAAAAGCTTGTCATGCTGAGTACGTTAGAAAGGCCATATTTTGATCTCTTCGTGCCATGATCAACCCCAAAAAATAAGAGTTCGATCTAAAAGAACAATCTGTCTGCATGCGCGTTTTCTTCTTGAATTGACTTGAGAAAGTCAGGTTGTCCAACCCCCCCCCCCCCCCCCTTTTTTTTTTCTCTGCATATATTGACAAGAATTTCGTGTTCCTCTCTCGTCTCATGTTTGCGCAGCATTTGCCTCGCCCGACGTTGACGGCAGCTGGACATAACGCGCACTGAATTTGGCATGCGCTGTATAATACGAAACACGAAAGCGCTCGCCCCGACACCTGAAGAGATTGATGCGCAGTTATAGACGTCAAGGCTCCCCTGCCCTTTACCATGTCTCATGTGTCACTTTCAAGATTCCTGCGGCGCAATTCACTCGGCACGTTTATTTGGGCCCAAATAAAAAGCATCATAAATCAAGAAAGTTTACATGTAAAGCCAGCTTTATGAAATGCGATGGAATCTATTTTTTGTTTCTCAGTAAAGCCTGCAAACTTTACGATGCGGGTGAACGAGCAGATGGACGCACACAAACATATGCACGAACACGCACACTCAAAAATCATTTTCGGTCGCTTTTCTCGAAGAACAGCTTGAAGAACCGTGAAGAGGTGAGAAGCTACACTCCCATCCCTACGGGTTCCCTAATTACCCCAAACAGCGACCGAGAGCCATCCATTCAATCAAACGAAGGCTTTATTCATTCATTCTCTTTTTGCGTGATAACAATGACGCTGTGTTTTGTTTTAATTTTCCTTCAATTTGTGCTCACAGGCGCTTCACCAGGCTGCGCGCAAACATAATTTGGTCGAGATGAAAGAATTTTGCTTGGTTCGAGGCCTATCTTCTATCCTATAAAAGCCGAGCTTGGAGAGAGCCTGTGCCCCTCTTGAAATCAGTGAGTAGCCGACAACACTGAGGAGTACAACGACTTCGTGCTGTACTGCGAAGCCGCGCGATGGCATTGTGAAAGAATCGGTCCAGTTCGCGATGGATGCGGGGCCTTCGACCTTTTCAAGCCATTGCTTAAGGCTGTCTTTAGGGTACGCTCAAGGATATGAATCGTTGCAGCCATGCCTCCTAACGAATGTGCGGTCGAAGTCTATGCGTGTTCCATTGTTGGGCTCGAGCGAGCTGCCACTGCGTTTCGGTTATCACCCCGAGGGCGTCGTGTGAAGAACGGGGACGTGTCCCATTGTGTTTGGTTACATAGGCGGAGTGATGATATACGGTGGCAGGGTCGTAGTTTCAGCTCGTTGTACTGCCGTGCTCTTAGGATCGTAGCGACGTGACACTTACCACTCTCTCGGCTCTTTGATCTTGGTCGTGGTAGTCACTGAGATTTAAGACGTGCAGTAGCTACGACCTGATGTCATTGATTTAGTTGCATGGGTAATACCCAGAGCTCTGTTCCGCTTTATAAAATCAGCTGCGGTATGCTAGAGGTAGGTGCAAACGAAAAAAAAAACAGTATGGAAATAAGAACACAATTTGTGCACGTCTGCCGTGTGCACATCTTCGACGGCAATTCTCAATCGGTTCAACCTGAGCGCTCATAACGGCCGCAAGCAGCCAGATAAGCAACCTTGAGCGCTTGCAAGCCGAGCACTTAGATACATACTCCAAGAGCAAAAATATGATGCAAAAATATTTATCTGACTCTCTCGCATTTACATCAGGCATGGAACTTATGAAATCGTATACGGCCATCATATCCCCCGTCTCCACCATCTCCCACTTACCATGCTAACGCACAGCAGATGGGGCTGTGCAGAAGAAATTCGACGCTGAGTTTTCTGTCAAGAAATGCCGCTCTCGAGCCCACAAACACCCACGAAACGCTTCAGACAGGCCACGACGATCCCGGAGAGATGGGCATTGGAAAAGCGGAAGGCGGGAACTATCCCTCGCTCTCCTAACTGAGTACACAGTGAGTAGCAGCACACCGGAACGAAAGCACTCCTCGCGACACGGTTCCTCTTCTGCTCTTCGCATTTTATTTCATTCTGGTGTTGCGATGTCGCTCTAAACTTGATGCGTTTGCAATAAACTCTCCGGAAGTTGCACATATACCCTGACATGAACTATCTCATTTTATTGTTTTGTTTTTTGTGTATACACAGCGTATGCCTTCGCTCTGGTGAAGGTTAAAAAAACATAATTCCGGGGTTCAAGAAAAGTTATCAATGCGAGTGTTTAGGAAAGAACATTTCTGGCGAAAAGCATGTCATAGAGATAACTCAGGAGAAGGAGAATAGGAGGGTGGAAGGCAGGGATGTTAACCAGACAGATAACTTGACCAACGCCTAGTCAAAGCAGCAGTAGACGCTACCACCGACTAAGGCAACATAAGAAGGAAGCCAAAGACCACTGACGCAAAGGTATGCATACAGAACTTATTTTCGTGTTATTCAAAGTGAAGTAACTATGTAATACTGGAGATAATTGGTGAGAAAGTAAAAGAAACAACAACCGCATGTCTCTGGTATATCCGACCCTCAACCTCCAAATTTTCTGTCCGATGCTCTACCGGCTGAGCTATGGCGAAGGCTGCTTAAACTTCCATTTTTATAGATGTTTATTTTACGGGTAACCAATCCTTGAGATTGTTCGCCAGTGGTAGGATAGTGCTCGTGGTGTGAAAACCGCAGTATTCAAGATGGACGGGCAGCAGGATACGACGCGACGTACTCCGCACTGTCTTGATGCTCCAAAATAATACGGGCTCTTTTTCAGCGAGACTAAATAAATTTATAAAAAGGGCTTAGTGTCTACAGGCGCATGAAGCATTTCTTTAATTTGCCACAGCAATCGTAGGCATTTTAGATATGGTTATCAACCACTTTATAACACCCACCTCAAGCAGAAATATTTTTTTAGGCTCTCTTCTCATGAGGAGGGACTGGAAACAATGACAGAGGTTATGCTCAATACCAGAAAACAAAAAAAAAAACACTTTAGTTACATAATAGTCGGAACATGAGCTTTTGAACATTCGGCAAGTGTAATCTACTACTGGCAGCACAGGCAAGGACCGCTCATGGATCCCTCTTTCCTGCGAGCCGCTTCGTGAACGGGGCCCTGTATAACAAGCGTCATTTTTATTTTCCAGACTGCAGCCTGTGCTTTGCAGAATAAAGTACGCCAGTATATTTCCTCTCTATCTCTCTGACCCCTCCATCTATCTTTTTCAAGTGTGTGCGGCGCGTGTGCATGCGTATACGCGTGCGTGCACGAATGTCAGTCTTACCCTCGCCCCTTCGTCTCCGAATGACCTTTTGCTATTCAACAAAAATACAGCCCTCGGAGAAGATCAGAATCCAGGCTGCAGAAAACGTCTCCACCATCGGCCAACTAAATGAAATTGCCCGGCATCAAAGCAAGACGTACCTGTGAAAACCCTCGAGGCAAATCAACATCCCACCGAGGTGCACCAGACTCGCGGCTTCCTACTACCGGAGGGAAGACGTATATGAACGAAAGGCAGGCACGTGTGACCCAGAAGACGGTCGCTAAGGGATGATTGGTAGCTCCGAGCGAACGGTGAAAAGGAACGTGAGTGCGTGGCTCTCTCCAGGACTCGGTAGGATAGGGAGAGCATTGACGCCGCAGGCGTGGCAACTTCGCACATGTATGCGTGCATGCATAGCAGGCTGAACTGAGGCGAATGTAGCACATGCGTTATAGGCCGGACGCTGCGCCGCAAGCCTGGAGAGAGTAACCACGTCTGGACTGCGTTCCGGGGTGCAGCAGAACGGAAACCTTTGGCACGTGCATTTCTTTCGAAAAGGTAGTTTAGCTGTACATATAGATGGACGCCAAGAGCATCTCCTTTAACGCAATGCGATCGCTTGGGCCATCACCAGGTTCGGCGCGCGAAAACAAAGCAGAGTGCCTTGGTGGCGAGGGCCAGAAATCTCATCCGCGTATGCTGTGCGCCTGACTATCGAGGATACGAAACTTGGTGAAGAAATATGGTTTTTCTTTTTTTTTTTTTGTCTATGTGTGCGTTAGGAAACAAGCAGAAACAAGCTATGAATCCTGAAGCGTGCCTAAAGAATTCTGCGGAATGTATACCGTGTCCTTTTTGCAATGATTGGATTGTTCCCTGTTCTTTAGCGTACGTATTCTCTGCTGTGCGATATTTTATTCATTTTGTTTTAGTGTTTTACTCATTTCTTTGTGAATTATTCTTACACCAATGTAGCCGGTATTTTAAAAAATGTGCTCATATATCCTTTTAACATTGGGACAAAACTCTTAGTTTCGCCAGGAACAAAAAATATAATTCACCTAATACCTTCCAAGATTAAGCGTATAACATTATATTGATGTGCAAAAAATAACTTAACAGGTGTCAATAAAGCTGCATGCAGAAAGTTTCCGGCTTCGCTAATAATATTATTATCCGTGTCCGCGATAGTGGTTGTCTCGAATATTTCGTCCCTGGATACTTTTGTAGCGGGTGAAGCGATCTTTTGTTGGCTCTTCATATTGATAACCAATATCCTGCGATAGAGAATGAGCTTTATACCATATAATGTTTTGTGTTTTGTCAGTAATGAAGGACAGACGACCAAAAAAGCATCGATCCGAATTGCTATAATCGGGGTTTAGAGTTGCTCAGGCGTACCTCTGTTAATAAACTAGCAATACCACATTAGGAAAACGATTTAAGCTTTCAAAATAACAGCGCTGGACCATCATACAGTGCTCTGAGATTCGCTGTCCAGAGTCTAATCAACCGTAAACTCTATTCCCTAGCATGAGGCGCAATGTATCGCTGCACAGCAAAACGTTTATTAATGCGCGTCGTCCCCGGCCCTATTTTGTTGCATATGGACCGAACTCTGTTTTCGTCCAGAAACGAGCCTCCAGTGAACCATGTTTTCATGTAGCGTGACACATGAAATTTTCAGCCGTATTTGATCGGACCTGCGAGGCTGCCGTAACATAATGAGTTTCTTTTCTCGCACAAAACGTCCTGAACGGTCGGACCCAGCGCTGCAGAACATCGAATTGAAGATGGCGTGCAACAATCCGAATGTTTTTGGTGGTAATTGAATAACTCATTATCATTGTTTTCTTTTTTTTTTTTTCTTTGGGCCGAGCGGACACATGCGTTGCCCCTCATTTTGTCGTATATTGCCCCAGGAGCTAGAATAGAGTGAACAGCTCAGCAGAAATCACGCGGTTCATTTGAATTTTTTTCTCCAAAGCAGCCTACGAACGGTTATGTTGTCCTCGTTTTTACTCCAAACGCTCTATAGTGAATAAGACACCCAGTCGAAAAAAACTACAGAATCGTGTCAAAAATACGACAAAATATTCAGTAGTTCTGTCCTAAAAGTCAGTCTGTAGTTCTGTAGTACTTTTCTGTAGTTTTTCTGCAGTATATTTCTGTTGTTTGTGGTTCTGAAGCACTTTTCTGTTGTAACTACAGAAATTTCTGATGTTACTACAGAGCGTTCTGTTGTCTCAACAGGTTTCCCGTCAAAAACCGCATAGAAATTCTGTCGTAACAATATAAATTTTCTGTAGTTTTTTCCGACAATGCAATGCATTGCATTGTTTCAGGACACATGGCTGCACTGCTGTTCAGCCTCCAAAATAAGCAGAATGTCAGTACTGCGGAAATGTTAGGGTCATAATGGGGTCCGGAATTACTGCATTAGCGTCATGCTGTTCGTTTTCAGTTTCAAAACTGGACTACCGAAGTGTTGAGCTTGTCCACAGTAGATGAGCATTCGCGGCGCCTCCTGTCGTTGCATCGTGTAGTACCCTGAAGTGCAAAGGCTTGGAAGGGCTTCGGAGCGTATCGCGACGCACTGCGTTTGGTTTGTCTGCCTTGTCGGTTTTGTTTCCACCAGCGTGGCCAAGGGCAATGGAACCTTGTAAACGTCCTTAGTTAACCATCGATGAAAAACTACAGGTATCTGCACTGACATAGAAGACAACTAACTTGGGTACTCTCGGCACCAAGTTGTGTGGTGAACCTATTGCCAACAAATGTAGCGAAGCCTTTTCTATAGTTGTGGCTGCTATACAACACTCCATTAAAAACCAGCTTTTGCATACTGCCTAGAAAAACGCAGTTTGTAATATTTTCGGCTTCAGGTTATTTAAGCCCAGTTTTATTTTTGCAGGTCACGTGATGATCATTCTGCTTCTTTTTTTTTTCTTTCTATTTACGCACTTAGGGACGGTTGGGTCCTTTCGCGTCAGCAGATTCTTTCAACGTTATGTTCCATTCAGTAGTTAAATTTATATTAGTATCTAAACTTCCAATGTTCGATTCAAGTACCATGTGCTTACGGTATTATCTATAAAACTGGAAGCTACCATACAGCCTACGCCTTCGTTAATGTGGTCCTCGTACCAGTTGACGCAACCATGAGCACTACTCGAGATATCTGCCTTTGTCACCTCCTCTTCCTAAATAGAAACACTGTATAGCGCCGACTGCGCGCTTAAAATACACATCGGTATCGAAATCTTGGTTTTCTTTCAAACCTCACTCCTTATGACAAGAAGCCCGAAGCAGCACACAGCTCCTGTGGAGTGCTTTGATGTTGAAACAACGAAGTATGAACTGGGCTCGGACATAAATAAATGATATTGCCACAAACGATTCAAATCTTTATCTGCTCTTTTTTCGACAGCCACCGGAATATGGCCTTATCACTCCGATTCTGGCACGTGGATTAATTCTCTATTCTTTGGTTGTTCAATCTCGTTGTCGGGAGACGCAGCTTTATCAGTTCCTTTGTCGCGCAAGACGCTCCGAGAAGTATCTCGAAGAGTGCAGCCACTCGCATATGCTTCTGCAATGTTCTAGGTTGTGCCAGTTGCCGTTTGCGGCTGTAGGTAGATGTTTCCTCGCCACCTTTAAATTGAGCGTTTGTCAGTGTGACGTCATTCTTAATCCGACGACCAGCGAGCATGTTTGTTGCAATCGCCGCCGCCGAGTTGTTCAGTTATTTTGAGGGCGCCAGTCAGCCCAAATAAAGAGTTGATTTCAGTTCGATTATGCCTGTTTCCTCTTTTGCTCCAAATATGACATGTAAGGTTGACCTTAGGCAACAGCGCTTTCAAGCGATATTTCTTCTTGGCTTTGTCTGTCGGGTTCATTCTCTAGGGGTGTAGTCAAAGTAGGATTACAATATTTGCGTTTTAACTGTAGCGAAACATTAGCGGTAAAGACCACCGGTAAACCGCCAACAATACTGGCGTTGCTTCCACACTCAGGGTATACCATGTTCTTCTAAACACTTAGCCTATTCGAGATTGTGTACACATGCGCGCGAAGTGGAAATCAGAGAAAATAAGGTTAATGTTTGGTGTAATCTTGACTCTTTATTTTTTTCTGTAGGTGGCAGTCTGCTGCAAATTTCTCTTCCATGTGATCGAATATATGTCTGCATTCTTAAGATAATACGCGTGTCACTGTAGCGTATTACTTTGGTGGGAAACAAGTATACTCTTTTTCAATGTTAAACAAATGCAAGGCAGTAATTAAAATCGTCAAGTGCTTTATACGATTCATGTCGGCTAGGAGGCATGTTTATTTTTTACGAGAGACTACGCTAAACTTATTATATCATGACGTCGCCACCTAACACCTATACACGCTTATATACTGCATCCCCCATTCTTTTTCTTTCCCTTATTTACCTTGCCTTTCCTTTCCTTTCCTTTTAGCGCAGTGTGGAATAACAGGCTTCGCGTTTGTGTTCTTACTGACAACCTCTAAACCTTTGCTGGCATTACAGTTTTTCCATTTCATTGTTCTTTGGCAACCGTGTCTTATACTTTGTTTCACATTTTCATCAATTTTTACTTTTCCTCGCTGTATGTCACAGTACCATCCGACCTCTTCACGCGAGGCTTTTACATTAGGTCACTTTTTGTTCGTGTATCACGTAAACATTATTCAAGGAGTATTTTATCCCCATCTAAATCAACAAACTTATTTTAGTAACTTCACATATTGCGCTCTTTAACCTAATCACCACTGCGTCAAGAGACACTCAGGAACAGGTTTGGTAAGAAATAATAGAAATGAAAAGCAGACACCAGTTCGTAGCATAAAATATTTCTGTGTTGTTATTTGATTTTTAACAGCAAAGGAGGAGGAGGAAGAGAAAAAGAGGGCGGAAGGCAGAAATGTTAACCGTAAAGAATGAATTCCGGTTGGCTACCCTGCACTGGGGAAGGGTTGTTGCTGTTACTGCACAATCGCTGAATACATGAGTACACGGATAGCACAGTAACAGCAAAGGAGGCCGATAGTCAGTCTACAGTCTGCCGCACAAGCGTCTGCCCTAAATATTAGAGGGACAGCTTCAGAATGGCTTGAGCATACCGGCTACCGTTATCAGACGCGTAACCAAGCAGCGGTGTAGTGCTGCGATCAGCGATGCTTCTGAGTTGTAAAAGCTAGCACCAAGGCAAAGTAGGTACGGAATTATTCTTCGCGTCTACGGTGTTTTGCCTTACTCAAGTAGATGGGATTATGCTTATCTGATCGTCACACCAAGCCAGAGGGGACCCAAAAGCATTACGCCGTCTATGGTTGGGAACCATGGAGCATCCTCGCATAGTCAAGTCTTTCGTTATGCGGTATTTTGTAATGAGCAAACCTTCCTGGGAAGGACATGTTTTTAAGTAACTGGGACATACTCGGGAAAAAAAGAAAAACGAAGCCCACAACGGAAAACGAGCTCAGTACAGAGAGTGCAGGACGAGTCCTCATCGCGTGTACTGTGGAGTTGCTAGTTAGTGCTTGTTCCACCCACCCTCTCGGAATCTATTTCTAAGCCGGCTGAAGAGCGTAGAGTTAGTTACGTGTCTACGAATGTCATTCCAAGTGAACGAGTATTATGTGCAGTAACCCTTCACTATCGTCATAATCTTCCAGCTCCGTGTTCTCATAAGCGTTAAAGTTTTAGACATGAACGTTCACCCTTTTAATAGCATCACTGACGCCTCCGAAAGATCTGCATCTTTTCTTATGCATGTGTTGCCAGGGGCGCTCTACGTTTCTGAAACTTTCTAGGTAGCCTCGGAGTCTTGAAGAAAAAGCCTCCGTATTTCTGCTGAATTCTCTATGGGGCCTGCATTATGTGCGCTATACGTGCTCTCCGAGGCTCCATTCGAGACATGCTTCTCTCTCTGCTGGGCTTTTCTGTAACAATTCTTATTAACGATATTTTCTCCATAGCTAGGAAAATAAAAAAGTTTTTTCACCTGCGGCCCGGCTCAACATGGCCAAAATTATAATAGAGTCGAACGTTGAGCTAGTTGGCCGCACATCTCTTGGAAGAAGGCAGCAGAGCAGGTAACAACCCAAAGCATAAGAAGCACACACAAACACATAGTTGTCAGTGCAGCGTTGTCCCTGTGTTTGTGTGTGCTTCTTATGCTTTGTGTTGTTACCTGCTCTGCTGCCTTCTTCCAAGAGATGGTCAAAATTACCTGCTGGGTTCGACCTGCAGGTGAATGAAAACACCCTCAAACATTCCCGTTCGCACTATACGTCTCGGGACCATTCCTAAGCTCTCTTCTGCGTACCGACAAACATCTTGTCGCGCTTCCAGATCGGTGCGCAGGCCTGCGTTCAAGTCAGCGTAGGCGCGGCAAGGTGGTGGCATCCACAAGACCTGAATGCGAAACCCCTTTACATCGTCATTGCGCCAAGCGTTAAGCCAAGGAAAAAATGTAATAAAAGCTAAAGAACGAAAAGAGCATCCACAGGATCGATACAATCGATAGTCGTACGGAACGGGCTCGATCACATGTTGACCCACTGTCTATTTTGAGCATTTGAGGCTAACGTGGCAACCTGTACCTTTTTTTTTTTCTTTTTTCCTGCTCGCTATGGCCGTGTGCTTTATCGCTTTCGTTATTTAGCCGCCCATGAGCCGCATTTTGCGCTATCTGGAGAAACTCCCAGACCACCTGCCTGTCTGCGTAGCGATTACGGCCGCCACCGTGCTGCTGAATATGGAGAATCCCTCTGGACGTATGCAGGCGAACTGCCCAACTGCACCAACGATCGTTACGGATCAACGGCAGCGCGTGCGTTTCGCTGCCTGTTCACTCACTTGCTTCGGGTGTAAAAAAAAGCATAGCAGCTATCCGCCTGCTCGAAGGTATAGCGTCAGCGACGCACGATAAACGCTAGCTTATTTTTGTCGCCACATTTAACGATTCAGTTAACCTTCGACATATCTTTCTCACTGTGTATATGATTCCTCGCGTTGCTCAGCAATTCAATCTGTTTTCCTTAGTTTTCTGAACACAGCATGCTCTAAGACGGGCAGCAGCTGCCGCAATCCCGGCATAATGTTTAGCGCTTGAAATTGGCGTTTTTGTATCTCCGGATCCCAATTTCCTCCGAGCAATTTTTTTCTTTTTTGTAATGCCCTATGCGCTGCCTGCCTACACATCGTTTTCTTTAGTCGGACGTTGCCCGCAGTAGTAAGATGCCCGACTACTGTGCCGGAGTACCCGGGTTCGAACCCGACCTCGGCGGCTGCGTTTCGATGGAGGCGAAACGAAGAGGCGTCCGTGTGGTGTGCGATGTCAGCGCATCTTAAAGATCCCCAGGTGGTCGAAATTACTCCTTACCCATCCACTACGGCTCCTCTTTCTCTCTTTCCACTTTGCCTCCCGCCTTCCTTCCTTCCCCTACGGCGCGGTTCAGGTGTCCACGGAAACAAGTGTGACAAATACTGCGCCTTTCCCTTCCTGTGAACCAATTATTATTATTATTATTATTATTATTATTATTATTATTATTATTATTATTATTATTATTATTATTATTATTATTATTATTATTATTATTATTATTATTATTATTATTATTATTATTATTATTATTATTATTATTATTATTATTATTCAGTCGGGCGAGCAAGGCATACGTGGATTTTTGAATTCGGCATTCTATCGTTTCCTGGCTCTTTCTGGATGTTCACGAAGGTTTTATTCCCTTCTCTTTCTCGTAGGTCTGCGCTGTGAACCTAGGTGACTTCTAAACTCATAGCGGCAACCATCCCGATGGGTTGGTTGAATATAGCATTTAAGGAAGGCGTTGGATTAATTTTAGCGTGTTAAGTTGCGCGTGTTTCAAATGCACTCCCTGCTATGAATTAGTTTAGGCGTGTTTGTAGAAGGCTTCACAACTTCGGCTATCCCGCAGTCTTCTTCGAAATTTTAACGTTATAAAGCTACATACAGTCGAAAAAGCATACACCAGTTAGGGACCCAGCGCCTCAGAAAAAAAAAATAAAGAAAGGTGTGCGCCAGTGTGGTTTAATTGATTTCTTTCAACACTGTTCCTCTCTCAACACTGTGATTGATAGTGACAAAATCTGTGCTCTCATTATGAAATTCTGCATACTAACTGGCAGTTCTTAATATGGCGGTATGGCAATAATCACTATTATGGCGGTGCATGCACTTGTGCTACATTTGTTGCTAAACGAAGTTTTAAGTTTCTTATTGCACTTTCTGCAGTTTGTATTTTTTTAATACCCCTGTATTCTGGAAGCTATGTGCACCCTAGAAAAGTTGTGGTATTTGCAGTCGGACGAAGGTTGTACGCGTCACACTGTCGGCGAATACGCGCACTTGAGTGCACCGTAGAAACAGCCAGCGGCAAAGGCTTCTAGCAGTAGCCCACCTGGTATTTTATAATATTTAAACATCGCTTCTTTTCTCTTCGTCAATGCAAATATCCTCGCAACAAGAAAACAGTCTCTGGAACTCCCTTCTTTCAATTTTCCTACATCATCATCATCAGCAGCAGCATCATATACTTCGCGTTTTAGCGCTTCCTTCAATCTGTCGGTGTAAAACGTTCTTATTTTAATAGTTTCGAATCAAAATACAAGAAGCGTGGGAGCACGGGAAGTGTGCACTAGCCGAGCCTTGTTCTTTTTTTTTTTTTCTAAGGGGGTGGAAGGGGGAGATTCAGGGAGTGGGTCCACCAGGTCAAGATACTTGCCATAATTTTTACCGGACTCACGTCAGTCAAATTTCATACATAGTAACGATCAATTTCAATTTAGTACGTTAAAGCTGAAATATTTTAGCGGTATATTTCCTACGGTAAAATATGGAACAAAAACACATCTTCCTCGTGTCCTGAATATTACACTGCCAACCATGACTGCCACCCTTGAAAACCTTCCACGCCTGGCGAAAACTTCCTGCGATGATTACTTGCACATTTCGAGGTATTGGCATTTTGATATATTTGATTTTTATATTACTGGCCCCTGGGCTATTGAATTATTTCAGTAATGAAATGTGTAAGTATTGATTGATTGATTGATTGATTGATTGATTGATTGATTGATTGATTGATTGATTGATTGATTGATTGATTGATTGATTGATTGATTGATTGATTGATTGATTGATTGATTGATTGATTGATTGATTGATTGATTGATTGATTGATTGATTCGGTTATGACGAACTGCGAAGTCAGCAGCACAGATATTTCGCACAGCGTTGACGTACTAGCGCAGAAGCATACCTGTTTACCTGACGGAGATTGCGCAAGCGCAGTGGCTACATCTTGCCACACCTCTGCGAGTCGCGTAATAATAGATTTAGCTTGCGGGAGACGTAGTAATATTGTTGGCGTATACCGGTTGCCCAAGCCCCTTCTACTTTACGTTGTATGTGTACCGGTATACGTTCACGTAAATACGTCCTTGCTCTGCTGAAATCCTCTTGAGAGTACTTCTACGCCGAAAAATCTTCCGCGTAATGCACCGCTCTAAAAGTATATAGTAAAAGGTTCGGTTTGCTTTATAGGGTTTAACATTATCAATTAATTGCCTCTATGAGGGACGGTGTAGTGGAGTGCTTCGGCAACCTCGACCTGGCCTGGGGTTTTTTAAGGCATATTTAATGTGCGGTGCCCCTGCGTTTTCGTCTCTGGTCACACCCAGACACCCAGACGCAAGACATATCTCATGCAGTTAGATATTCAGGCTCCGGTGCATTTTAAGTCTTAGTCTGGAGTTTTGCAGAGTGAGCTGCATCTCTCGTGGTTCAAGGGGTCTCTTCTCGGAAAGCCAGTGAGGCATTTTCCCCGGAAGAATCGCCGGTGCGACCTTGTGTCATCTGCAAGTGCGACGCTATTGTGCATCAACTTCCAGTTCTGCCCTACGGGATCATCTGCAATTTTGCCTCGAAACAATCAATAAATGAAACCTAAAAGATAGCAACGAAAACATCCAGTTTTATTGTGCTCTTATTGGCTCAAACAAACAAATTTCTGTATTTCGCAAAACGAAGTATAGCGTGCCTGCGAATGTCTCGTATAAACCCTTGACGCACGGAAGCCACTCTTCCGTCGTTACATTGGGACGTCACGCATCACGCTTTAAGGCGCAATAAATAAAACACCTAACAGAAAATATCAGACGGCCATGAGCATTATTGGAAACCACTGTAAAGCGCGTAAGTAACCTAAACCTGGCCGCTTCCTTACGCCACTAAGCCATCGCTGCAATCTGACGTCGCACGTGTTAAATAGTCACTTTCTCGCGGTGTGCTTCGCGGTCTCCTTCAACTTCTATCAGTGCGCTAGTCAGTCCCAAAGCAAGGCCACGCAATCAGTTGCACGTGCGAGCTGAGATTTGAACGCGTGGCCACATCCGCTTCGTCAGCCGTGCTGCGATGTAGACGTTAACGACATTTTGTACTGCTTATATCGCTGCCGTTGAATAGGGCAGGAACAGCGAGCAAAGCCTGTTATCAGCGCTCCTGGCCTAGATCCGCACCCTTCTATCACTTCACACGTTTCGGCGGAAAATGTCAGTCAGCTCAGGTTGACTGATGTGCTAAGCCACTCTGATAATTTTTATGCAGCAATTACTTTTTTAATCCATTCATTTGCCTTGCTATTCGTGATCAGGTGAAGCTGGACCACTCGCCCGCTTTCTCTTCGTCACTGACTCAAGCCCACCTTGGCGAGGTGGGTTGTAGATTCTCTTAGTCACAAAGATAAAGAGAAAAGAACGAAGTGCAATGAAATGCTAGTAAGCTCCCATCTCTAGTGCAGTGTTGGCATGTGATCAGCCGTTGGAAAACGAAACTACAATTCATAGCGTTATGTGCCCATTCGATTCATTCCATACGAAGAAACTTTGTCAGACGCTCCTTTCTATAGGATAAGCCACCTCTGCTTTTAACAGGCAAATATGCTTCATGCTATACTCTTGCACTGCCGTCCTAAAATTTGCTTGCAATTTTCCTGAAATGTTCTATTGCAGTTATATTTTGCCGCGCTAATAATGACACGCTTAACTGGATCATTACACCAAGTGTGGTTACGGGACTATCCTTAATAATTGCAGCTAGTTGGTTTTTTAGATGAGTTATTCGATACACCTGTATATGGGCCCTGAACCAGAAAGTTTTGGTTCATTACCATCAATCAAGAAAAACTACGCAACGCTTACGTTATTCCGCGCAGGGCACTAAGTCAGCGGGAGCGAAACAGCATGTTTGTCCGACACAGTGACTAGAGGAGCTGGGACACCCCATGACACTTGATTACGTCGTCACTGATAGAATAAAGGCTACGACACCGCATGTTACTCTCCCAGTAACGCTCATATTTTCCCTGACCTGACAGGGAAAGCCGAGAGCGTGGTCGCTTCGAGTTCCCCCCTCATCCTCCCCACATTCGCCCTCAAAGAAGTTTCTGCGTGTGTTCCGGGACTATCTCGCTGTAAACGCGCCAGCGTAACCAACGAAGCAATATTTTGATTCTGTCCCCAAGATAACGGGACGGTACAGTGACCCTGAAGTGGCGCCTTTATCTTCGGCGCAACTCACTGCAAGGCCGACCTATCGCAGAGCTCGTACCTGACCGCTATACACTGAGACAAAACCTTCGCCAACGACAACAGGGCAATAAATTCCTCTTTGGTTCGGTACTCCGTCGTCTATCTGAACTGGACTCTGGAAAAATTGAATGGATAGGTGTCGACTACGCAGGTTGTGGAGACAAATGGTGTGGCCGTTCGCACTGGAAGCGAGGCTCAAGGCTTCTGCGTGTGTATGGGGTGTTTGCTAGGAGTTTCCTGACAGATCAGGACATAAATAAATCTACATTGCTTGCTGGAACTGCTTACGCGCTGACATCAAGGACAGTCCGAGGTTGTCTGCGAGATTGGGCTCAGTAATCCTTTCTGTTACCTTAAGCAAGCCATACTCGGCATTCAAGCAAACTTCCTAACACCAGCCTTCTATGTAATATTGTGCCGTCCTCGACCAAGTTTCTAAGCGTTACGTTTCAATAAAGTGCACAGATTTCCTTCTGCCGATTTCATTTACACGATAGCGTACTGGCGCAGTAAACTCGGCGTCGTCAACGAACGCGTCCTTCCTGCCTGAATAATCTGAAAAACATAGAAATAAAAACTGGAAAAGGCTCAAATGAAGCCGAAATTGACGAGGATGTTCTCGCAACACAGACAAACAGTAATATCGAAATGTCAACTGCCCTAATGAGGGTGGGTAACGGTGGTCGAACGCAGGCTCCGAGACGAATACGCTGCAGTTGCGAGACGAACACAGGCGTGTTATGCCTAAATGAAGGCCTAGTGAATGCGTCGTGGTGCTTAACTTAGTTACGTGTCTTGAAGACGTGTAATCATTCAAACTATAATAAAAGTTAGGCTAAATAAAAGTTTGTAAAAGATACAAAACGCGTTGTTACTGAATGCAAGCGCTCCTGTGAGTGCAAAAAAAGAAACAAAAAGAAGTAGTGTACGCACCAACAAAAGTCTTCATCTGAGTCAATCGCATTTAAGAAGGGGGCAGCGAACGACGAGCAAGACATGCAACAACGGAGTCAACGGAGTCTGGTAAAGCTGTCGCATTCCAGTCTTAAAGCGGAGCTTAAGCGTCTACCAAAGTTCTCATTTCTTGGTTCACTATATTTGGCCTTTCTCAAACTTTCACTTGGAACTTAACTGCGAAAATTCCTTTTTTTTCTTTTTTATGCTACTAAGTCTAAAGTGTGTGCGTAAACTTCATGACTCGAAACCCGCCGTTAACAAATCCCACGGAATAATGGTTACAAGATATGTCGCACGGACAAACTGGGCGCGGAAGCTAGATATTGCAATGTGTCCAGATAGCTACATCGCCTGGGAGACTTGAGCAAGACCTTCAAGACAAATAGATGCGAGGCTACGGGCTGTTGTGCTCTGGGGGTTTTGGATGGAACTTTTCTGTTTCTTGCTGTAAATTGCGCTATATAGATTTCTCAGAACTTTCTGCACCACTCCGCTGAAGTTCTGCCGCTGTTGGAACACATTTTATTTTAACCCTGTGTACTTGAAAGACTGTAGTTGCAACAGCTTTTTTTTTAGGGCTTTATTTCCAATAGGCGCAGCTTCGTTTTTTTTTTCTCTCTCTCCCTCTCTCTATGTCTCTCCCTCTTACTTCCCTCCCCTCTCTCTCTCTGTCTCTTTTTCTCTTTGGCGTGCCGCTAATTCTAAATTGGTTGTCATCCTAACGTGCAGGTTTTCGTAATTTCACCCGAGTTTTCAGGTACAAAGCAGTCAATATTAATCCCACCATTTTATTTTATTTTTCTACTGTCTTTTGATTTTATTTGCTTCCTTTCTTCCCATTTTTCTTCTGTTCTTTCTGCTGCAGTTTTTTTTTTTCTCCCTCCTTTTCTTTTCTTCCTACTTCGTTCGTTTGTTTCCTCCTGCCGTCGTTCCTTCGTCCCGGTCTTCCTTTCTTCCTTAATTTTATTTCTCCCCTACCATCTTTGATTTTCTTGCCTCTTTCTTTACTCTTTCTTTTTTTTTTTTTGCCTTCTTCTGGAATTTTTTATGTTCGTTTTCTTTCCTTGACACAATTATCTGTTGCCTACTTCTGAAAGGCCAGCGTTTCTAGGTACACAATCAATTTTTTCTTATTTCATTTTTTTTTTTTTGAATTTTAGCCTGCTTAATTCTTCAACTGCCTCCCACTTTCCGCAAGCATAGCAGCCAAATTTGCCTAGAAGAGATCCTGCCGCAGTTGAAAGTGTTCCATGACACGAAAATTGACAAGTATTTTCCAAAAACATCGAACAAGATAAAAGTGGTACTAATTTCGCATTCTGTTATAGTAATCACGTTCCGCATTCGCTGATTTTCTTTGATCTCGTGTGCTCACAAGTAGTACGGTAAAAATACTGAAATATAGGTAATAAAGTAAGAAATCACAGCAGTAGCATGTTGTGGCCCTATCCTCTGCAAAAACACAATATGACGCTGTTTGTGGACCAATACACAGAGAGGCAAATAAAACTCAAAATTTTTTAGCGAAAGTGCTCAAAATTAGTTTTGCCCAGCGATGTTAACTACAAGCACGTCATTCAAATGAAAGGTGATTATGCCGATACCATTACTTTGTTATTGTCTATTATTTCGCTCAATTTGCTGATGCTTGCAACTTCACCTGAGTGTATGTTTTCGTTTTTCTTATATTCGCTTTCCTTTAACTCCTGAAAAGCTCCCCCCTAGAAAGTAAAGCGCCCACATCACGTGCTCTAGAAAAACTAATTGGCGAATTGGAAATCAACAATGTTTCCGTATCAATCGACCATTCTTCGAGCATGTGATTTCCGCACTAAAAGCATCAATTAAATGCAGTAAAAAAAAAAAAAAAACAATTTAGGTGACCAATAAAATTTATTGCGCGAAATCCAGGAGGAAGAAGGAAAAAAAAAAGGGGGGGGGGGGGATGAGGGCAGCCTATTCATCTCTAAAAAGAAGCGTACTTACTGAATCTAGAGCTCTATTATTCCTCGTCACATCAAAGGCTTGCTGTCCTCAAAGTAATCATGTCGAAGCTGTTCTCCGTCACGTCATCATGAGGTGTGCCTACGTAAAAGTAAACATGAACAAAAGAGACGCACTAAGAGCTTCTTTCCTGTTGATTCATACAAATATAAAGTATAGTACCTAGCCCCCAAGTGAGCTGCGGTATGTGAGGGTTTTATAAGAAGAATAAAACCCTAAGGAATGCATTACATAGAAACGAATGTTTCCATATCGCGTCGCACGTGGTACCATCGTGCATGGCACCACGCTTATGCGCAGCGCATACGGAATGCAGCCGCCGAAGCCAGGATCGAACCCTGGTCCGCCCGCATTGTTTTCGGGTGAGCCAGTGCGGCGGGGCAGAGAAAGGGGTAAGACGACTGAGAGAAGCACTTGTACTGCAGCAAGTTCAACCCTGCTAAAGGTTATGACACTTGCATGGCTGGGTGGCTGTAGTGGTGGTGATTCGACGAGTTCACAGAATGTGTATTTGAAATGAAAAAAAAAAAAAAAAAAAAAAAGCAGAATTCTCTAGCGTTGTTAAGAACTGACGTAAAAAAAAAAAATCGACTGCACACACTCGTCTTATGTGCCACAGATAATTTGTAATGTATCGCGGTTTGTCATTTGACTCACCTATGGTTCTGAAACATGGAGGCTAACTAAAAGGCTTCTACTTACGTTGAGGACAACCCAGGGGTCTATGGAACGAAAAATGGAGGTCTAACGTTGAGAGGTAGGAATATACTATACTTTATATTTGTTTGAATCAACAGGAAAGAAGCTCTTAGTGCGTCTCTTTTGTTCATGTATACTTTTACGTAGGCACACCTCATGATGACGTGACGGAGATGGTGATGTTGTGGTGGTGGTGATGATCATAACCGTGAGAGTGACAGTGACGAAGATGATGGCGGGGTTGTTGCTGCTGTTGGATAGCAGCAGTAGTAGCGACGGTCTTAGCTAACAGCGGACAGCGGTGGAAGCGTTGAGGATGACGGTGGACCTGTTGATGAATATAGGGGTGGCAGTAAGGATTGTGTGGCTGTTGCTCCAGCTTATTATTATTATTATTATTATTATTATTATTATTATTATTATTATTATTATTATTATTATTATTATTATTATTATTATTATTATTATTATTATTATTATTATTATTATTATATTATTATTATTATAATTATTATTATTTTTTTTTTTTCCCAAGATGGCGCCCAGTAAGGACGCATGTGCGCTGTGCTCCCGCCCGTTTTTTGGCAAGCAGCAGTTTTTACGATGTGCCGACTGTGCGAAACGTGTTCACACGAAGTGCGTCACCTGGGCGGATGACGAGCTGCAACTTCTGAAGTCCGGCTCTCGGCCATTCTTGTGTAATTTGTGTGCGTCGTCGTCGTCTGACGGTGTTAGTCTTAGCGACGGTGGTGCTAGAGTCCCTGGTGCCCCGCTCCTGCCCAGCCACCCGACCGGTTTTCCCCCTTCAGCCGCGACCGGCGAACATGGCGGTGAGTTTGCCTCGCTACGGGCTCTCCTCCTCGACGCGCTTGAGGGAATCTCTTTTCTGAGCGATGAGGTTGCCCAGCTACGGGAAGAGAACGAGCGCCTTCGTGTAGAGAACTCGCGGGCTTTCGTACAACAAGCCGAGGTTATCGCCTCTTTACGTGCCGATGTTCGAGGCCTACGCCAGGAGCTTGTGCGGTGCGCTGCTTCGCAGTGTGAGCGTCCTCTCGTCGAGCGTCCTCTCGTTGTCTCCGTGGGCAATCCTACCCGTGAGGAGCAGCCATCTGTGGACTACTCCGCCGCTCTTCATCGAGGGATGACTCCTGGAGATATTCCCTGTTCATCTTCTGCCTCTGCTCCTCGCCGTGCGGTTGACTTACCCAGTGAGATGAAGAAGCACCGAAGTCGAGCCATTACTGGCGCATCGAGCTCATCTGTCCTGAACGTTGCCATTTACCAAAAGAAGCGTCCGAAGACTATTTTCGTCTCTAAACTCAGTCCCGATACTACATCGGTAGACCTTACCAACCATCTAAAATCAGTGAATATTACTCCCATTTCCTGCCGGCAGCTGAAAACAAGGTACGACTCCTACTCGTCCTTCCATATTGAAGTTGATGAAGAATCCTACAGTAAGCTTGTTGAGCCTTCGATGTGGCCGATGGGTTGCATATACAAGGACTTTCGTGGGAAGCTTTACGACGATATGCTTCATCCCTCTGAACTGACGCAAAATTGCAGTGGCCCCTAATTTGGATATCTATTATCAAAACGCCCGAGGTCTTCGGACTAAGGGATCAGAATTTTTTTCTAGCGTCTTGTCTTCTTGTTATACCGCTGTTGTGGTTACCGAAACCTGGCTGTCAAGTGATATTCCTTCCAATGATTTCTTTCCAAATAATTACTCTGTTTTTCGTAGCGACCGCCCTGAAACAGGTCCCAAATCAAGAGGAGGTGGAGTGCTCATTGCTATTGACAGTTTTGTGAAGTGTGTTCGACGTTCCGATCTGGAAACTGTTGAAGAATGTGTGTGGCTCGAGCTCACTTTAAATCGACATGAAAAACTTTTACTTGCAGCTTTCTAC
The DNA here is from genome assembly GCF_055883805.1 of Amblyomma maculatum. Taxonomy (NCBI): domain Eukaryota; kingdom Metazoa; phylum Arthropoda; class Arachnida; order Ixodida; family Ixodidae; genus Amblyomma; species Amblyomma maculatum. The sequence continues at coordinate 12,192,630 of NC_139345.1, forward strand.
ATTCCTCCGAATCTACCTCCTTCAGCCTATGATGATGTTCTGCTCTCAATCGAACATGTTATAACCCGTCATAGCAAACACAAACTTCTTATTTTAGGTGATTTTAATACTCCTGGTATCAACTGGAACTCACTTATTTCTTCTCACAACAATCATTACATATTAAGTAAGTGTAACGCTCTACTTGATTTCATAGCCTTTAACTCTTTGCAGCAACACAATTTCATTGAAAACTGTTGCGGTAATATTCTTGACATCTGTCTATCGAATTTTGAAAGTGTTCGAGTCTCGAGTTCGGACATACCGCTGACTCGCTGTGACAAATTTCACCCTCCGCTTCTAGTTACTACTGCTGTCTCTGCCTCACCTTCTACTAACTCAGATCGGGTGGGGAATTCGCCCCGTTTCGCGTATGCACGTGGTGATTATGTCGGTCTTTTCAATTTCTTCTCTTCCGTCGACTGGTCCCTTTTAAATGACATTAATGATTCAGATGGACAAGTCAGTCGCTTTACAGAAATAGTTCTTGATGGTATGCGTCGGTACATACCTTTGCATACTCCTACGCGTAGGAAGTTCCCTTCCTGGTTTTCAAGGGAACTAATAACGGCGTTAAAGCTCAAGGAACGGGCCCATCGTAAAGCGAAACGCCCTGGGTTTCACAATTGGGCAGATGAGTTTCGCCGTGTGCGTTCTCTTTGCAAACGCTTATACAAGCGGGACTACGACTCCTATCTTGAGTCTTTAGAGAGGTATGCCTCAAATCGTCCTAGTCAGTTCTGGCGTTACGTTCGCAAGCGTTCCATTAAATCAGATTTAAGTATCAGCTTAGTTGACTCTCAGGGTTCGGAAATTCGGGATGTTGCCGACAGTTTTGCACAACATTTTTCCTCCGTTTACAAACATCCACATTGTGATTCCGTTTGCCTCCCATCTGGTGCACTATCTAATTCCATTCTCTTTGACGAGGAGTTGATAACTGAGAGTCTTAAGCGTCTGAGACCATCTTTGTCTCCTGGACCTGATGGCATTCCAGCTGCCATAATAAAAGCCTTCAGTTATATCTTCGTACCAGTACTGACTGCCATATTTAATAACTGTTTAAAAAATGCTGCCTTTCCTCGCGTGTGGAAAATGGCACGCGTGTTTCCTGTCTTCAAGTCTGGAAACAAAACTGATGTTTCCAATTATCGTCCGATTTCTCTTCTATGTGCAACCTCTAAGCTTTTCGAATTAGCTTTGCACAGCGTACTTTCCTTCCATCTCAAACATATCATAGTACCGAATCAACATGGCTTCATGTCGGGTCGCTCTACTTCCACCAACCTAGTCACGTTTATGACGTATGCCTCTGCAGCAGTCCTTCAGAGGGGTCAGGTTGACACTGTGTACTGTGATATGAGCAAAGCTTTCGACGTTGTTACTCACTCACTACTTCTTGAAAAACTTCTACTCTCTGGCGTTGAAGTCTCTCTCGTAGCCCTCCTACGCAACTATCTCCTTGATCGCTTCTGCTTTGTCAGTGTCAATGGACAGACTTCTTTCGTTTACCCTGCAACGAGTGGAGTTCCTCAAGGTTCAGTACTAGGCCCGCTTCTCTTCTCCGTTTTTATTAATGATGTTTCCTCGGCGATAAAGAACTCCTCGTTTCTTCTTTATGCTGATGATATAAAAATATTCAAGGTAATACATTCTTTTCAAGATTGCGTGTTGTTGCAATCGGACATATCTGCTTTTTCTGATTGGTGTGCGATGAATCGACTTACCCTCAATTCTTCCAAAACTAGGGTTGTGTCCTTTACTCGTAAAACACATAGCTTTCTCTACCATTATTCTGTCAATTCTGTGCTGTTGGATAGGGTTGATGAAATTAATGACCTTGGTGTACTTTTTGACCGCACCCTCAGCTTCTCCTCTCACACTAAACGCATTGCTCAGCGGGCTATGCGCACACTCGGATTCGTTTGCAGACTTTCGAGAGAGTTCCATACTCCACTTCCGTTCCTAAAACTGTACCTGTCCATATGCCTCCCGGTCTTGGAGTATGCGTCGGTTGTTTGGAATGGCACTTGCAAATCGAACTTGGACAAGGTTGACAGAGTACAAAAAAAATTTTTACGGATATTTCATTATCGCTTTCCTTTCGCAACTTCCCCCTCTCGCTCCACCAGGAGCGCCCAACTGAATCTTCCTTCCCTTCACTGCCGTCGTATCAGACTTGATATCATATTTCTGTACAAACTCCTTCATGGCCACATTATGTGCCCTCAGCTCTTAGAGTACATCCTACTGCGCGTTCCGCGAAAGAGCATGAGGGAATTCAGACCATTTCAGGTTTCTCCTCTTCATTCCCACTCCCCTCTGGACAGGATGCAGTGGTTATTTAACTCTTTTTGTCCTCACCTTGACATCTTCCAAAACTCGCTCTGTTCATTTACATTGGATGTTCGTAGCGTTGTATTCTAAATAGTACTTTATCACATATAACTCCCACTTTCTAGCCTTAAATTGTATTTACTTCACTTTTTGCTTTTTCTCCTGTTCAATGCTGTCTGTATCTTGAACTACTTTTTATCCGTTTCTTGCTTATATTTCAACTTTAAACTTTATATTCGAATCTTACTGTCCCTTGTTCAATTTTACTTCTTTATTGTATTATTCTGTATTTCTAGCCTGTGTTTTAAGTACCATGCACTTGTTGCGCCTGGAGTGGTTGTTTATTTTATGTATATTTCTATATTACTATAATCAATGTCAGTTATCTGTTTGTTTGTTTTTTCTCTTCTACCTACCGTTCTTTTTTTTTTTCTTTATTTCCTGGTGTGCTAAAAAATTCTCTCACTGTGTATATAAGTGATGATACTCATTGTTTGCTTAATTTCCGTGATACTTTTCGTCTCAGTTTCATTTCATGTATTATTTATTTCTTTTTTTTGTGTTCTCTCTGTGTGTGTAAACATGTTCGTGCTTTTTCATTTTTTTTTTTGTGCTGCAGCACAAAGACCACATGGTTGTTCCTGCGCACATTAAATAAAGATTGATTGATTGATTGATTGATTGAATATTATTATTATTATTATTATTATTATTATTATTATTATTATTATTATTATTATTATTATTATTATTATTATTATTATTATTATTATTATTATTATTATTATTATTATTATTATTATTATTATTATTATTATTATTATTATTATTATTATTATTATTATTATAGTTGTTGTTGTTGTTGTTGTAGTGGCGGTGGTTAGGATGGAGATAAGGCTGCTGAAGTATAGTAGTGGTAGTGGTGGCGATACTGCAGGCGCTTGTTATGATATTGACTAGCTCGTGATAGTAATGATGTTGGTTATAATATTTGTATTTTTGATGGAAGGGATGTTCCCGCTGCGCTTGATGATGACGGCAGAGCGTAAATTCCTGGGCTAGTTGGTTCGTAATCTTTGCAAATATGGAACCAGAAAATACAGAAACCGGAGAAGAAAGAGAAGGCCCAACCAGAGTATACTGCGCGTGTGCGTCCTCTGCCTTGTCCTGCGCCTGTATTCGCTGGTTTCACCTTTGTAAGCATGACGAGAGAAAATAGGGATGATAGTGGGTGATAGCGGGGACAGTGGTGACCAAAACTGAGAAGCTGCTGCGGCCGCTGAATATTGTGAAGTCGGTAATGGTTATAATGATTTTGTGTTTCGCGGCACGCCACGTCAGACGCGCTGTCTTGGCGTCACAAAACGGCCGGTAATATGTCGCTCGGAGCGATTTTCAGTGCGTCGAACAAATCTGTATGCATGGCCTTACCTTTCCAATCGATAGCGAGGAAGCAGAGGTGGTGGTCACCGTAGCCAAACACGAGAAAGGCGTGATTTATGTCGAGTCTCACATGAACTTGGACCACAAAATTCAATAAATGGGAAGGGCGCGAAAAATGGCGTGCGTCAGAAGTTTTATCGACGCTGGCGTCTGTCGATTACTTTTTATGTCGAGGGACCGTGCACTGAAGGGAAACGAAAGCAGAATATATGGCTTTTCGTATACCCTTCTGGCTTTACTTTTTTAAGCCGAGCTGTCGAGCCTGTTTCAGTCGCCAGCATGGGTGAAGGCAGAGATCCGCAGTATTATTTTCTTTGGAACGTACTTGACGTAGCTGTATTTTCACATCTTCACTCATTTGCAGCGTTTATCTACTTCTTATTTGTTTACATTCCTAATTTCCTATACCCTTCTTCTCGAAACTATTTCTAGTCGCTTGATTTTTCGAAGCAAGCTCCGTCTTCTAGCAAGCGCAAAATATTTAAGCCATTTATTTGAGCTTGGAATTTGTCATCTATCCAAAGCAGGTTAATCGACATCAACTATACTTCGAGAATATGGCAAAAAATGACAAACCGCGATACATTACAAATTATCTGTGGCACATAAGACGAATGTGTGCAGTAGATTTTGTTTTTGTTTGTTTTTTTAAGTCAGTTCTTAACAGCGCTAGAGAATTTTTTTTTTTTTTTTTATTTTAAATACACATTCTGTGAACTCGTTTTTACGGCCATTTTTTACTACACGGGTTAAGGTCAAGCAGCCTTCGTCAAAAGTGGGCACAGGCTGTCGGGTTAGGGTCGTTGGAGAGAATTTTATTGTTTCTGGTATTTCTGTCCGAGCTGTCTGATTACCGCATACTTCATTAACGTTAAATAAGTTTGCATACTTGGGCAAGCGGAAATAGCTGTTAAACACGTTAAAATTGATATGGCACGCCAAAAATAAACACTTGCAAAGAATGATTGATGACCTAGACAGAAATATACAGACAGAATGATTTTCAAGGTAGGCTTGAAAATCAATGTGCAGGAGACTAAGGTAAGGTCCCACAGCCTCGGGAAGGAACGGCAATTCACAATAGGTAGCGAAGCACTGGAAGTGGTAGTCGAATATGTCTGTACTACTTAGGATAGGTGGTAACTGCAGATTAAGACCACGAAAGGAAAATAACAGAGAATGAGATTGGTTGCGCATTTGGCAAGTATTAGCAGAATATGACCAGCAGCTTACCGATATCGCTCAACAAGAAAGTATACAACAGTTGCCCCGTACTTGTACTCACCTATGGTGCTGAAACATGGAGGCTAACTAAAAGGCTTCTTACTTACGTTGGGGACAACTTAGAGGGCTATGGAACGAAAAATGGTAGGTGTCACGTTGAGAGGTAGGAAGCACTCAGAGTGGGTCAGAAAAATAAATTATTGACATTCTAGTGCAAATCAAGAAGAGGAAATGGGCATGGGCCGGACATGTAGTGCGAAGAGAGGATAATCAATGATCGCTTAGGGTAACAAATTGGATTCCAAAGGAAGAAAAGCATAACAGGGGACGGTAGAAAATTAGGTGGGCGGATGAGGTTAAGAAGTTTGCAGGGGTCAAGTGGACGCAGCTAGCACAGGACCAGGTTAAGTGGAGGAGTATGGGAGAGGCTTTCGCCCTGCAATAGGTATAGTCCGGATGATGATGATGATGATGATGATGATGATGATGATGATGATGATGATGATGATGATGAAAAGCAAATGGCGCGCCAGAGGCGATGAGGGGTGATGAGCACTAGCACAGGAATATCTTCATACCGTATCTATTATGCTCACCGCTTCGGTGGCTCGACAACAAATGGCGCCACGGTTGCTATGACAGTCACGTAAACGAGGGATTCAAACCCACTACCTTCTCTGGAAAAGGTAAAGTATTACAACTAGACGTCAAGGTCGAAGTGCCATAACTAAATGTCAAAGGTTAACATGACCATGTGCCACTGTCGTGCACGGTCAAATGACATATATAGCCATACATTGTCGGTCTCAGACGCGTGCGCTTGGTTTGACCTTGGTCGGGCTTGAAGGTCCAGCTGACAAAGCGAGGCCAAACGTTGGGTTGTACTTGGAGCGGTAGAGCTTTCGCTCTAAAAGGAGGCGTCGCACTGTTAGCGTTTGTCTTCTTTGCAGTAGCCTTCGCTTTGTTCATTTTATTGTTATCCGCCGATTCTCTTCTGATGTATCAAGCCTGCTTGAAAGGCATTATTAACAGCAAGCACTGTTTTGTTCGTTCTCTTCCGGGACACAATGTTTTTATATTTTCCTCCTGATTAGCCATTTCGTGGAAAATGGTGTTAATTGTGATTTAGCTGCATTATGAAATGTCTTCAGGCAATGAGAAGGAGAGGTACTATGCACCCCTTCGATTAGCCAGCAGAAAAGTAATAACGGCCCCTTAACTCTAGTTTTCTGTGTTGCTTATATAAATAGTCAAAACGCCCCTACGCTGTAAATAATAAATGTCTAAGATCCTTTTTACGTTGTAAAAAATAAGACTAGGATCTTTTTTACGAAGCTGGTGACAGTCGAAGCTCACAACTCAACCGGCTGTGTTGAAGCTACTGTTAAATCCTGATATCTGCGCACCGAGGGCCTGCATAACGCACTGACGCCGAGATAACGTATCCGTGCAGTCTTTGCCAAACGTAACCAGTAACCAAGTTTCTTTTTCGCCCTTAGCCTTGCAGCGAAGCAATTACACACAAAATTTATTTAGGAGAAGGCACATCCTTTTCATCCTTTTTCGAGGTATCTTAATCTTCAGGGGTGCCAAAGTTTCCACTGCATACGGCTCAGAAGAAAGCTTTGTTGCTAATTCGCTTTTGGCATGTGACCTTTAATCGTGGGCACAGAGCGCGTCGTTACTGTTCTGCAAGCTATAATGCGTGCATTAGGTAATATTTGGTGGCAGAATTAAGTGTCTTACAAAGATACTTTGTTGGGCGAGTTGGTACTTATTCATTATTAATCTAAAAAGCGCGAACACAAAGACAAAGGACAAGCTAAAAGAAAGCCACAGTGCAAGCGCTTGTACTGTGGCTTTCTTTTATCTCGTCCTTTGTCTTCGTGTTCACGCTGTTTAAATTAATAAAGAATTAAGTGTGAGCATCAATCGTTCAGTGTGCGCTCGTGCGAAATTTGAGCTCACATTTGCCGCAGGCTCTGTCAAAAACCTTCATAACTTTTGCTGATATAGTTTATTCTAGTGTTTGGACTCCCTCAATTGGGCATGACTCGACTCAAGTTTAACTTTGATTGGTAACATGAGAATAGTTAATTAGGTACAGAAAGATGTCCTACACTGCAGCACTCTAGTGGTATCGCTATAACTTGTCAAGCGGCGCACACGATGACAGCAAAAATAAAATGTCTGTTCTAAACAATAATGAGTAAACATTTGCTCTCTCATTTGCCTTTGTGAATTCTGTAGTGTCGTTAAGCCATCCGTAATCCGATATTCCGCCATCAGCAAAGCCTGTGAACGGAATAACAAGCGCTTCCCACGCCCATAATTCATCCCTGTATAAATAAATAATGGAAATAAGCAGAAGATACCATATACAAATCGCTCAGTGATTTTTATCAGAGAACGCAGCTCGGCACCAGGAAAAAAAATCGAACTCAAATGGGGTGCGTTCTCGTTCGGCTGCATGATTTAGAACGAGGAGAAAAAAGCCTCGGAAACGGGGTCCGTCCCTCGCCAAGCCTCGGAACCAGATCGCCTACAGGCCGCCCTTGCCCTGATGTCTTCCGCTTGGCCCCATTACTTTATCCTGGGTTGAGAGAGCACGATGGCAAATTGAAACTGACGTGGTGAAAAAGAAGGGGTGCGAAGGACGCGCAGTTATCCCTGCCATAGCCTATATCGCAAAATGATCTCTTTTTTTTCTTCTCTTCATTCTTCTGTCTCTAGCCTTCAGTAGACCGTCCTTTGTTATCTTGATCTTCTTCGCTTGCAGTTTTATCGCAAGTACAGGCGGCGGATGGCTACTGTGATAGGAGTATCCCGGTTCTTCATTTTGGTAGGGAGAAGGGTGCAAGGTACGTTCTGAGACTCACATTCTTGATACTGCACTCGCCGTTCATATTATGCTGATTACGTACCGTTATCAGAGTGGAATTTCGGCGCTGAGGTCTATAAATATTCCCCCAAACAGAAAATGCAGTATTTGTATTCGCACCTTCTCAGCTAGATTCCAGATACGATCGATGGCGACGGTATCTGCCTTCTTTCTTTTTTACTTTTCTGGCTTGTAAAAGCCCCGCTCGTATCAAAAGTCCATTTTGTAACTAGAACTTTCCAATTGGTCGATATAGACAAATGTCGTGTAGCAGAGCGGTAAGATAGACTAGTTGGTTAACGTTCGTCTGTTCCACGAAGGTGGGTACTACGCTAAAAAACACATGGACAAAAAACCACCACCTCTTTTTTTGTCCGTGTGTTTTTTAGTTCAGTAACCCTTTCTTGAAAAAGACAAACGCCGTATTTACAGACCAAGGAATTACGCATGGTAACCAAAGAATCAGGGAGTATCGTCTCGTCATCGCCCGATTCTATTGGCTGTTGTTCTATCGTGCCATTTTAAAACTGTCTTCGATGTACAGCTGTCTTTTAGCGGTCTAGATTGAACGACTACATTTTTTTTTTTTTTTTTTTGCAAACGGGCAAACGAAGCGCACACGACAGCATGTCGAACCAGAAGAGAAGCTTGTGCAATTCATAGAGACACGCAGCTATAGAGCACCTATACAACGTAGGAGAAGAGCTGTTTCTTTATATCATTTCTAAAATTTACCATGAGACCCAGCGTTAAAAAAACGCATTTTCTCATTGGACCAAACTAGCAATATCTAAGAACTCTGGGGCGAGTACGTGCAATATGACGACCAACATTTATGCCAACGTTTTAAACGTATCAGCATTGCAGTGACGGTTCATATCTCTCCGTCTTCTTGAGGCTATAACTGAATGCATAAATTTAAAAAAAAACTTTGTTACCTTTTATTTATATCAGCTGCGCATGCACCGTTACACCCTCCCGAACGCAACCACGACGCGCATATATTGTGGTGGCTTGAAGGAAATATCTTGCTGGTCAACTGTGAAATCAGAAACTGCTATAAGCACTTTTGCTCATATGGATATATATGGTCCACAACAAAGTTTTTCCCCGTCCCGGTGAAAACAACGCCTTCGCTTTTTGCCTACGTCGTGAATCGGCGTTGGTCTGCCGGCTTGTTACAGCATCTCCTCAGTATACATTCACAGACGAGAAATAAAGTCCCGTTTATAGTCACGACAATGTTTGAGGCTGAGACCAAGTATCCATTGTCAAGTCAGAAAAACGGGCTGATCCAGACTTTGAGATGGGTGAATATGCTGTGAATAAATTCTCTGCAGTGTCTCCAAAATGTAGTTCTTCAACGTTGGCTTCTTGCCGGCAGCGGTCATGAAATCCTTTCGCAATTCTCTGAGCCTGTCCTTCCCAGCAACATTCTGCCCTTCCCGGCACAAGTCAGAAATTTTAGTTTGAGTTGTTTCTCACAACTCACTCTATTCTGCGTCCTCTTCTGCAATAGGGGTGTTTTTCTTTGGTATTTGTAGAAGGGCCACCTCTGATGCATTTTTGTCACATTTCTTTTATTATTATTACCTGATGTCCCGTCGAATTTTGCGGCGATGTTTCTCAATGCCTCTACACTGCCGCGTGCACATCGTTAGTTCCTTTTTTGCGAGAGAAGTTTGCGTTTAGTTTGTCTTCTATTTTGTCAATGTGTGAGCGAAGAAAGGTTAAACAAAATCATCAAAAAGAAAAGGAAGACGCGTGTCGTTCCTTTTCTGAGAGGTGCAGCGAGCGGAAATGTGGCGATGCAGCACGTTTCCGAAGTGGTTGGAGTTTCTTTCGTGCTTTCGATCAGCTGCCTTCTTTTTCAGGGCATCTTGCATCGCTACCCCACCCCCGCTTTCCCCACATACTCTCAATCTCCTGCTCAAGTTCTGTCTTTTTTATTTCAGCAGAAAGACGTCCATATTGCGATGTCTCTATTTGTTGTTGTTTTCGTTGTCTGCCGTGAAAGCCCAGCTTGAACACCTGAACGCAATACGGCCTCAGGTTCGCTTAGCCTCATTCTCGCTTGGCGATTATCGATTGCTTTCTGCAGGTGGTATAAGCGCTGCCTGGGAAACAAACTTCGCTGCCTCTCTGAGTTTTTGGCGTCTTACCATATTTCCCGCCTTTCTTTTTCTTTCATATCACATTACGACGATGCGTTGCTTTCTTTGTGCACCAGGTGAAGAACATCCTTTGGAGAGGTTTTTGTCGCGGCTTGTCACGGCATTCCCCTTTGGCGCCGCTTTGGAAAGATATAATTTCAGTTTGTTGACCCTTGGCAAAGCACTTTACTTTCGAAAGAAACTTAAGTGCTTTGTACATGACGTGAGGCTAAGCATTAACTCGTGTGCTTACGCCCCAGAAATGGATGTTTACGGCACAGTTGTGCCGAATAGAAAGGTGTTGATAGTGGCCTCTGACGGGAGTGAGACGTATTAGTTTCTTTATAAGCGTCCCATTATAGGTTATAAATTGTGATTTTCACTTAATCTCGGCGAATTATATAGCATTTTAGTTTTTTTTTTTAGAGCCAGAATTAGTTGTCTCGCATTTATTTGCCGCTGTTGTATCGAAAGCGCAAAACTGGAACTGAGTGCCATAGCCACTGAGGCATCTCAGCCATTGCGAAAGCAAAAAGAGCGGGAATGAAATTTACTTTTTAAATTCGATATCTACACTTCATCGAGACCGCGTGGTCACATCCAATACTCGATGTGCACCAATGTCAGGCGTCTATGGCGGCTTTCCTACTCTGGGCAGTCGCACAAGAGGTTGCGTTTTGTCGCGGCCTCTTCGTCCTTGCCCACGAAGCACCTGGCTGATGACACCAACAGCCTAGAGCAACTCGGAATGCCACACGTGCAGTGAATAGGCAGGCCACAACATCGGTCGTATTTTTCGAGTGGTCTACAAATTGATTAGACCCGTGAGTTTTTCAGCGGTGTGCACGGAGTTTATCTTATAGATTAGAAATCGGGTGAGAGCGGGTAAGAAAGAAATCATTGTTGTTGTTATCATTTCTCGGAGTACAGCGTCTCACTGCATAAGTTACATAACACGCGTGTGTGGGCTGGATAGCTAACCGCACACAGTTGCCACCGACCGAACAGCCCATTCCCCCGTGAACCATTCAAATCTTTATTTACTCTTTCTTGACCGCCGTCGGCACGCGGTCTTATCGTTGTTAATCTAGCGCGTGGATCGCTTCTGTATTCTTTGTTCGTGCTCGTTTTCACGAGACGCGGCCTTATTAATTCCTTTCTTCTGGTAAATGATTAGAGATGTATCTCGAAGGATTCCAGCCGCGCACTTGTATTTTTACAATGTTCCCGGTTATACTAGTCACTGCTCGCGGTTTTATCGCAGTCTTTCAACGCCGGTTTTAATTTGAGGGATGACAAGTGAAACGGGTATTCGTAAATCGACGACCGCTGAACCCTGTTGCTGCTATCGCCGCCGCCGATTACGTAGTTATTTTTGCTTGCGCAAGCGAGCCCATTAAAAAGCTGATTCCCGCGAAGATCGTCTCTTCATTTGTTGCCAACGACACTGTCACTACCACGTGACAATATCGTCATTTTTAAGATCGCACTGTGCATGATTCGTTTGCCTAAATAGGCCGACATGGCCTGCCATTATCTATGTTTAATTTTTTTCTTACACTCAGGGCAACGAAATAATTTTCACGTGTGTTCTACTCTGTAATTTTACGCACAAATACGCCTTGGTGGCGTCTCAACCCGTATATATACCAGCAAGGTAACTTGAGGCTTTCTGAAGATTCAAGCGTACACAAACTCGCCTTGTTCGCGCTAAGCGTAGATAGACTGCCGTCTGGACGTAGCCGTGACTAACGCGTCCGTCGGCCACTGAGGAACAAAAATAAAGCGGGAACAATATCCCAACCCCCGCGTTCGGCGCAATTCACTCTGCAACTGTAGCGAGGAATCCGGGCCCTTTTCGACCTGACATCCGGCGTTTCCGCACACGCGCAATTTCGAATACAGTTTCATGCTCTGCACCTTATTCCAGGGCTATCTATATGAGACGGCCGCTCAGTAACGAAGACAGCAATGAAACCAAGGAGGATACGAGACGCATGACATTTCTTCCTCTTTGCAACATTTCCTCCCTCGAGGCAGTTTGTCTACTCTTGCACCTCTGCGCAGCACACAACAGGACGAAACCTTCGACGTTTTATTTTGCAGTTCCACAAGCCTGTTCTCGTTTAGAAACGTCGAAGAAAGTTGAACAAATGAAGCGTGAAGAAAAAGAAAAGAGAAAAGAACGTCTATAAGTGAACAAAGAGCGCAAGAACGAAAGGAAGAGAAAGATAAAAAATAGGAAATAATTTCATTGTTCCTGGCAGCATAAAATCACTCGCAGGAATGTGGCGACGCGCGAGGAATGGGCTAAAATGGCAGAGGTGAAAGGGAAGCGGGAGAGGCTTAGAATTTCGGCGCGCGCTTAGTGCATTCCTGTCGGGATACATGATCCAGCTCGTGTAGGCTGCGTGCTCGCGCGCGAACACTTCCCGCCGCCGTTCGGGTCTTTATGACGTCTACATTTCTGCTCGTGCGTTATTCTTCTCTTGCCATTTCTGTTTTGTTTTTTTCTGCATTAGTGAACATGGCAGCCGTTATTTACGGCGGCGTCGTAGCTTCTCGTTGAACTCACTTTCGTGTCATATCAGTGCATGGTCATTTTTTACTCTCTGGACACTTTTTTTTATTGATTTTGTCGTTTTCCCTTCAAGCGCTTCTCCTTTCATAGCAATTAGGGCGCATTTATTAGAAGACCGCGCGCCGTACTTTCTAACTTTTTCGATTCGTTACAATCTTTACTTTTCACTGTACGAACCCAGGCTTCTAATCAACGGCTCTTTCATATTTATTACAGACCTTCGAGCTGGCTGACGCCCAACAAGCCGCTGTGTTTGGTAGCTAGATAGCCAGCTGCCCTGCTGCCCTGTGTACGCTTTACAATTAAGCTTGAAGTGCGAAAAAAAAAAGAAGAAAATAAAATATATAGGAAAAGAAAAATTTCTATGAAGACTGCCATTTGGGGCTTCTACATTTCTTATTTCTTTTTTTCTTCACTCGTTTTTTTCTCAAGTTCTTAAGTAAACGCTCCAATTCCTTTAAGCCACCGAGGGACCTCTCTTTTCTAAGCAGTGCTTGTGAACAAACAGCAGAGCGGCATGAAAGAGCGGGATGAAAGAGCGGCATGAAAGGATAACGAGGCGCGTCTGACGGCACACAATATATATCCGCCCACTACCCCTACAGGAAATGCGAAACGCACTTCTCACCGCGGTTTCGCAGACTTCTTCCGAAACTCAACCCGAAAGAAAAACGGTAACGCGGCAAAGAAAGCTATATTTATAGATCGTTAAGAAAAATTGATGGGCGTTCATACAACGCAATAATACAAATCTGCGTGAGAAGTGCGCATTTTACATTTCAGCTTTTAATTTTCGCTCGACAATGGTCGACTCCCATCGTGTGTTTTAACTGTGAAGTTTTCTTTCTGCTAAAACTTTAGCCCTGAGCAGTGGGAGGCGAAGCTGGTTCACACAGCCTGCAGCTACAGCTGATCGGTCAGGCCTGGAGGGCCGTATTCGGAAATGATTTCACGCACCTGAATAAACCACCCACGAAATTAATTTGTATTTACAAAGATCATTCTCTCTCTCTCTTTCTCCCACTACGTAGACTTCTGCTTCGTGGAGACTCCGGATGGTAGTTACAGAAAGAAGGTAGAGGTAGGTGGGGAGCCGGGACCTTGTGGAAGTTACAGGTGTATGAGTGGGTGGTGGGTAAACTGCTTCAACGTCTGTTTTAAAGCTTTCATTAAAGGTCTCGTCCTCCAGACAATTAGGCGTCGGCATTGTCAGTGTTGGGAGCGAGAAATCACGAGGATGCCTCTGACAGACGGTGGTTGGCAGGGGACGTAGCAGGGCTATGATTGGTCGCCGGTTTGTGTGACGTCACGAGGCCACATGACTTGGCCGAGTTGGCAGCAGAGGCTCGCTCGGATGGGGCATGACATGGGAACTGAAATCTCCGACACCCTTGGATCCCGAGTCATAGCTTCACCACAGAGCCCATAGCAAGGCTGGTGCTTCACAGTTTTTCATCAGAGAACATCACAATTACGGGACGGGTTGGGAAGGGTTGGCAAATGGATTAGCGTGCGAGAGTGACAGTCAAGTGACAAGGGGACACGCATGACTCATATCCGCGTTCTCAAATTCATTTGCTCGTCCTTCACGACCCTTCACCTTGTCAAAGTGCTTGGTGGTCAGGCGTGCAACTCACGGCCCACGCAGGCACATTGTTGCGACACGGCTAAATCCTGGATTCGTAACCATGTCGGGTGGTTTTTCGCACAATTGGTAGCTTACGACTCAGTTCTATGATTCAAAAGCATGGACTTATATCACGTCCGGCCCAAGCGAATGTTGAAAACATGAGGGCATCCCAGCATGCTCATCAAATGAAACAACAGCGTCTTCGCCTTCAACAAGAGACAAAAGGATGACTGCGGCAGTTAACGAAGACTTCATGCATCACATTATGTTGGTATTTAGGTTTTTATGTGCATTCTTTTGCAGGATTCAAGAGTTCTCCTTCGCACTCTCTCATTCCACCCGGAAATGACGAATATAAGAACAAAATAATTACACTGCCCGAAGTACAGTGGAAATCACACACACCCACACACACACACACACACACACACACACACACACACACACACACACACACACACACACACACACACACACACACACACACACACACACACACACACACACACACACACACACACACACACACACACACACACACACACACACACACACACACACACACACACACACACACACGCACGCACACACGCACGCACACACACACACACACACACACACACACACACACACACACACACACACACACACACACACACACACACACACACACACACACACGCAAACGTATTTGCTGTCACCGCATTTTGCGTCCAGAAGGTGCGACCTAGAATGGAAAATAAGTGAAATGAAATGTGCACTGATGTCTTCAAACGGTCTTTCTTCCCGCATGCCGTCAATGAATGGAATAAACTGCTTCATTTCGTTATTTAATGCTTGTACGAGGCTAAGTTCCGAGCACTGTTGTCGGACTTGTGACGTTGTTGTTAGCCTCTTGAAAAATGGCACTTGTGACGTGCATGAACCTTCAACTGCTGTTTTCTTTTTTTTTTTTTGTTCTTTCAATTTTCCCGTCAAAACTGACTAATGTGAATGCACAGTTGATGCTCTTTTTTATTTATGTTTCATGTGTCATATATTCTTTTTCATTCTGTAGCAATAATTAGCACATGCTGTATGATTTATTCGTGTATGTATGTGTCCCCCCTGCGATTATAATTTCACAGCCCTGCAGAAACGTTGATAAATATATAAATAAATAAATAAATAATTTGTTTATTTTCTTCCTTTTCTTACTAAACGTGTCCGTCCTGCAACTGCAGTCCTCTCCTCCGTTATAGGCCTGCTACCTACGCCAGTTTCTAAATTATTTCCCTTTAAATCTTTGTCTAGTTTTCACCAGTATTCCCAGCCAACTCTTTTCTGTGCACATATGTCTTGGCCAATGTCTGCTGCAGGCATGAATATTGCAGCGGGAAATGCGTTCACTTAAGTACCCATCTTTTCCATTCTGCCAGGAATAGAAAACGCGCGTAATCGAGGAAAAAGATGCTTTGGTTAATACATACTTCAGTCAAAGTTTCATCGCGAACTCCGTATCAGTTTCTGCCGACCGGCGCTGCAATTAAGCGACGCGTCCGCCTCTCACTTTGCGTACTCGTAAGCGAAGGAAGAGAGCTCGCTTATTTATGGCCGGCATTAAACAGCGTGCGTGCGCTGCGGTCATTACTCGTTCGGATGCCGGGGTCCGCCCAAGGCGCATGGTGCCTAGCCGTCCGCCTTGCACCGTCGACCCTTCATCGCCTCTGGTGCATCTTTGTCACCGCTATCTTCTTTCCGCCGGCGTCCTCTCCAGAGACCCCGATGAGCAAGCTCAAGATGCGGAACGACCTCGTTCCTTTCGTCACGCGCGCTTTCCGCGAGCTCGCATTTCTCGGATCTGTGAAGGCGCCCTCTGCCGCGCGTACTCCCTTGAGCAAGACGACATGCCATCGCAACTCTTAACGGCTGGTGGCAAGAATGCGAGGCACTTACACTAAATGCTTCGTTGCAAAGACACTGAGCACAGTGTTACTTTATTAACAGTGTCAAATTATGAAATCCACATGATCTTCCTTCTGTTTATTTATTTTTTTTTTTGCAAAGTGCTTTTTTTTTTGTGTGTGTGTGTGGGGGGGGGGGGGGGGGGGAGGTGTATATGTCGTTTGTTTCTTCAGCGACGCCTCTGTTGAACCCTCACTATCTCTATCTCCATCTGTCTGAAGATTCATGTTAGGTGCGTGCCTTTACAGTCGTGGCCCAGTTTAGCTTGACGGGCACTCTATGGCACCGGGGAAAGTAAGGAACCAGTCACTCCGCAAGATGGTTTCTTTGACGCTCGCCTCTGCTCAGTGTGTGGCAATGAAAGCTCCTCAGACGCGTTCACACGACCAAAGGAACATCAGAGTTCACGCCACTGAGGAAAGCTCTCCTGCATTAAGCGAGGAGTGAGGCGCTGTCGATGTTACCCTCTTGAAGCATTTGTTGTTTTTGCGAATTCCAAGGAAATTAAACCAGTGCGCCCTTAAAACTTCGCGGAATTTTAAGAACGTTCGTTACAAGACAAGATGAACGCATGAGGGTAAGAATATTACTTTTATATAATGGACGCTTTTAGGCATGCGATAAAATATGGCCCGCTATGTTTTTAATTTCATCACCCAGGTATTTTTCTACGCTGGGGCTACCTAACCTGTTATTCTTCAAACATTATTGTGGATTTTATACGAGCAGTGCTGCAAATGGCCCGCTGATATACACAAGCTCTTTCGCTGTTTTGATACATTAGAGTCAAGAGTTTTTCTTCTTCCCTCCTCATAAACTGGAGCCACTGCCTGTCGTCGAACCCTGTAACACCAAAAAGAAAGGTAGAGCAGATTTTCAAATGGTTTAAAATGTTTAAAAGCTATTTAAAAGATGTTTATGCCCTTTATATAAGGTAGTCTAGAGATATAATAGCACTTTCTCACTTTCTTCTTATCGAATCTTCTTAAATTACATTTTGAACTGCACATTGTGGAGGAGAACGTCAGCGTCATATGTGAATAAAGTTCGCGCATAATCAAAAATGTTCAAAAATGTTCGCGCATAATCGACGCACTTTTTTGTAGCGGAAACAACACTACGCTAGTCGCTGAGCCATTTCGCTGAGCCCCCGGTGAGCCAAGCTGCACATGCGCGGAGAGCGAGTGACGTCACACGGAGCACAGCAGGAGCACTTCTCCGGTTGTCAAAGCTTTTGGATAATACCAGTTGCGAAACTCTGCTTCAAACAGTGACCGGATGTTGTATACATTTTTCGGGTGCTTATGAATAGTCTCGCCCTCTGGAAGCGGTCAAAAAAAGCTTTTTACAGTTGCCGTCATTGCTTTCTAGAAATCGCATTTTTCACTCTTATTTATCTTAATTAAATGTATGGTTGTTATATTTAAGAAGTTTTGCTAGTGCAAGTCTTCAACTAATTTTATTTTCCATGGTGGTTGCGCATTTAGCAACAATCTGAAAGTTCGCAGTTAGTTTCCTTAATGGTCCGCGGGCGGCGCCACAATTCGTATACACCCGAATTTCGGCCCCTCAAAACTGTCGTTTTTCAACATATGGACCCTATGGGAAGTTTCGCAACTGGTGGTATTAAAGTGTACTAGAAGTAGTACACGCGTTCCATGGCGCACAATCTCTATATTTAATGGAATAATAAATTGCCTTCCAGATAAATAGCACGGATTTCAAAGCATTATGCATTCCTAACATCAGCGCTAATCAAAATGCAAAGGCCAACTAAAACTATTACGCATGTGGCACTTAACCCTCGATCACTCCTTTTCACAGGAAATGATGATATGCGCTGCACAGCCTCCCGCTTCCGCACGGCTCGGTAAATACGGGTGACGTCACGGCGGCAGTGAGCAGGCCTGAAAGTAGGCATTGCCCCTGCGCGCTAGCTGTGCACCGTGTGACGTTACTCTTTCCTGGTGCACGCGCAGCTGGCGCGGCGGCGGCACTTGTGTGCCCCCCGCGCAGCGGAGGAGTCGGCGGCGGCTCCGACGCGGCTCTCCAGCTGGCCGGGGCCACCGCCGACTCCTCCGCGGCGCGGTGACTCAGAGGTGCCGCCGCGTTCGCCGCAGATATTGCTTCCGCAATTCTACGCGAGATGGCGATCGGTCAAACCAAAGCCAATTTTTGTTTACTTCAGCTTTCAATGTTCGAGCAGATGAATTTACTATCTAAAAAGTTTTCTAAAGCATCCAACGTGCTTCTTTCTTCTAAGAAAATTTTGCGTCGGATTATCGTCGAAGCTTCCGGAAACGTGCGTGATTACAACTGCATAAGTAGCTTTGTTTTCTACACAAAAAAACACACACAGCAAAAGAAAAAAATAAATTCACTTATCAGTTTGATAGCTTAGATGTGGTGAAGTGCGAGATTATTTATTCAAAAGTCATCATACAGATATTTCAAAGAAGACATTAAACTCACTACAGGCCGCATTCTCTTACTTATATCGCATGATATTGAGTGCTACAGCAACGCGGTGTCACTATCATAAAAAAAGGAGGGAAATAGCTGATAGCTTACCGTACCGAATTACTCATTTGCCAAAACTACCTTTTCGGCCTCTGCCATTTTGCTCTTGAAGCAGCGTTAGCCTCACAAGAACGCACGATTAGAACGCAGCATGAAATATACTAGCGCTGGTTACTGCGCTTTAATGATTACACCGTGATTTCTTCAAGACCAGCGAAGCCAGCGAAGCACGCAATCGAGAAGCAGGATGTATGGCACACGATTAAGAACTTGAGGTTGTGATAGTTTAGAAACGGGATTTGGTGAATTAAATTCGGTTGTCTCAACCATCTTTTAGTCAGTGCGCGTTTTGGCATCGTGATGATGCGTCCACATTACATTGTATTTTGGGTCCCTTGGTCCGCTCCTGTGTAGAGCAGTGAGCGAGGTGTCCCGAACTGGCGAGTAGGCGGTGTCTTGCTTTCCACAATGCTGCTGAGGGTTTTCTGGTTACCGCATAGTAGCAACAGGCTACTAGTAACTTAAGCTTGTCGCCTTGACCATCGAACATCATTGATCAAATGGCAATTGTTTAATGTGATGTGTGGCAGCAATACCAAATGTGCCATTTAGGAATGCCTATTGTATGCCAGCTAGCGATGCGCACTACTTACAATTTAGTCACCGTTTAAAAAATTTCTTTTTTCTTCTGTATTCTTTTTCTTCGAAAATGACACTGCTGATTTGCAAGCGTGAAAAATAAAACTCAGTATACTAAATACGCTTTTAAGGCAAAAAAAGCAACCACGGGAAAGCCATGGAGCCTTCACAAAAATTTGTACTTAAAATAAAATTCTTTCTGATAAGGGAACGAAATTTAGAGCGGAAACAACTCTCCGTGCTGAAGCAACTCCAGAGTTCGCCAGGTGTCGGCGAGTGACCTTGAGCTCTTCACGAGGCCTCACCTCACCCTCTGTTTTTTGAGCCTCAAATTGGGGATAAGGATGTTTGCTGCACGAAGCCCCACCTCGTCTACTTCCCTTTAAGCCTCTTTGTATAGATGAAATGACCATCAAGGTCCCGCAAGGTTAAACTAGAAATTTATCGCTTTTTATTTCTCTCTCGTGATTTAGCTAACCTTCTTATGTTGATTTCACACTAAAAATAATTGTAGAGGTTTTAACTATCATTGAAACAAGTTTCACGAGCGTAAGCCATCAGTCGCTGCTGCCGCTTCGATCTGGGTTCGTCTCCGTGCTTGATAAGCTTCTTAGCATCGGGCTGCTTCTTCTCGTTGTTCGGGGCGTCTCGGCTGCCTGGCTAGCACGGCTACGTTCTCTGTCTTTAACGAAGGTGGCTCCCTCTACGCCGCGCCACCTGGTAAATTCGCCTGATGTACTACGCTCGCGGACCTCGCTACACTCTCAAATGGCGTATGTGTATGGCGTATTTTCATAGGTTAAGTGAAGGAGCGCCGCAGAAAGAACTTCATAAAGACGACGATGTTTGCTGCGCAGCACAAGAGTATGTTGCAGTTCTCCACGAGGCATGATCGGCTGCGTTGGGCCTGCATAGCCTACGTAGAAGCAGGATGGCGGTGCGTCACGCAGATCTTGACGCACGGCCAGTAAGATTACTTTACAAGAGTGTAGACACCAAACTTTGGTGACAGTTTTCTGCTTGGTAATGATGCGTGAGACATTCCTGTAAGTCGATTTTCACAATGTATTCGCCTACGACCGCGAAATAATTTATAATTGAATTTTCTTTTCTCGCCAGTTTCAGTTTCGCTGCCGAGAGATGGCTGTGACGTCCCAATCAAGTCTTGAAACGCGGCATGAAAAGCAGTGATATACACGCCAATTCTTCACTTGTAGTGATTTCTGTTCTTGTGGTAGGCTGGCTTTGCCATTTTAGAGAAATCAAATGACACAGGAATGATTATATCGCTGTTTTGTTTTTTGTTTTTGTTTTTTCATCCCTCACATGGCCAAGACTTGACTTTTACGTCACAGCCACCGCTCGGCTGTTGAAACCGAAACAATTGAGGAAATAAATTCGATTATAAGTTATTCAGCACTTGTAGGCGAATATGGCGTGGTGATCTGTGTACTGTAATGTCTTACGCACTATTATAAAAGATAAGACATGAACCCAAAAATTAGGTGTCTATAGTCCTTACTTGCGGATAAAGCACATGACTGGCTCTCGCACATTGAAACCTCAAAATCTTTAAAAGAATTTTAGCCGTTTTACGCCAGTCAAATACTGAAGACAGTTCTTGGGTGAATATTGTTTACTCTGAGTGCAATAAAACGAAAGCGGCGAGAGCATAGCGCTCTCGTGTCTTGGCCAAGGAAGCTGACCTGTTCCTTCCGGCTTGAGTGCGAAACCCAGTAGCTACAATGTCATTTGTGGCGCAGCTGTGGTGAGGCACAGAAAAAAACTGGATCATGCCCAGTACCTATTTGATTGCTTAGATGGGTGACGTTAGATCTAGCGGTCTAAAAGCCACCAAAGCTGAGTCGACCCAGTCGGGTTCGTACCCCGGTGCTCCGATTCAATAGCCTAGCGTCATAACCACTGAGCCACCGCAACATGTGCTTTCGCTCCTTATAATCAAGTTTAGGTAGGGTTAACTTTGCACCATATTTTTCTTCTAGTCTATCCCGCATCCTTAACACGTTGAATTTTTAAATAAATAATTTAATTTGTGCGAAGTAATTTTGTTTTGCGGTGCATGGCTACACTAGCCCGCTATATCCATTTAACGGCTTTCGAATGCTCCTGTAATAGATCGCGTAAGCTGGGCGCGCTAACACTTGGATCTTCTACAACTTCGAATAGCAGAAGCCTAACTCCAGTCATTAAAGGCGCAACTCGCAGTTATTGGCGAGGGCGCGATTTACGCTGCTTCAGAGCCAGTCACCCACTACAGGGGACAGAAATAAAGAACGAGTAAGCATACATTATCTCCTTAGATAACTCATAGATCACTCACGTGTTGGATGAAAGAATACCCGGTAGCTCAGTTAAATAACTTTGTTTTTCCTGTGAGGCAGTCAAGGTTACGCACTACTACAGTACCCGAGCTGATTAGGTGCCGGCAGCACACGAGAACACGAAAAATGCCATTCGATTGCTCAAAGCATTTGAGACTTAGTTTAAGCTAATCAATAACATGATATCAATAGTAGAGCCTTCATACACACGAGAATAAACAACGCATTTCCTCATTTTTCCTGCAAACACTAAATTTGCTTCACCTCGTTAAGATCCTTTTTACGGCATAGCCAGCTTTACAGCAAAAGCAATTAATTATCACATACTGTAAAAAATTCACAGGCGATCGATCAATAAGATTCAACCGGCATATACGTGTAAGCGATACTTTTCTACAACATGCGACATGAATATATTATCGCCTCCACATGAAAATGACGAGCCATCAATGCGCTTTCTGAATCATTTATAGCGCTGTGGCAATTTCCTCTTAAGTAACAGGTCATAAGGGATGACCAGTAGCCGCCTACTTTGTTTCAGGTGAAGGTCTCGAACTTAATGTGGTCAGAGAGAATAACGCTTCCCTGTCACCTGCCATAGGCATGCTCGTGATTTTTCGAAGCTGTGAGGATTCAAACAGCAGCTCAAATGCCCCCACTGTGTTGCATCCCGTCTCACACTTCGGGAGCTACCCGAGTTAGCAACGTCTTTCAACTCGAGGGCGAGTGAGGGGGGAAGAAAGGCAGAGAGATTGAGGAAGGAAGGAAGGAAGGAAGGAAGGAAGGAAGGAAGGAAGGAAGGAAGGAAGGAAGGAAGGAAGGAAGGAAGGAAGGAAGGAAGGAAGGAAGGAAGGAAGGAAGGAAGGAAGGAAGGAAGGAAGGAAGGAAGGAAGGAAGGAAGGAAGGAAGGAAGGAAGGAAGGAAGGAAGGAAGGAAGGAAGGAAGGAAGGAAGGAAGGAAGGAAGGAAGGAAGGAAGGAAGGAAGGAAGGAAGGAAGGAAGGAAGGAAGGAAGGAAGGAAGGAAGGAAGGAAGGAAGGAAGGAAGGAAGGAAGGAAGGAAGGAAGGAAGGAAGGAAGGAAGGAAGGAAGGAAGGAAGGAAGGAAGGAAGGAAGGAAGGAAGGAAGGAAGGAAGGAAGGAAGGAAGGAAGGAAGGAAGGAAGGAAGGAAGGAAGGAAGGAAGGAAGGAAGGAAGGAAGGAAGGAAGGAAGGAAGGAAGGAAGGAAGGAAGGAAGGAAGGAAGGAAGGAAGGAAGGAAGGAAGGAAGGAAGGAAGGAAGGAAGGAAGGAAGGAAGGAAGGAAGGAAGGAAGGAAGGAAGGAAGGAAGGAAGGAAGGAAGGAAGGAAGGAAGGAAGGAAGGAAGGAAGGAAGGAAGGAAGGAATACGAACACATGTTTAAATAATGAACAACAAGGTACAAGGCTCCGCAGATGAAACTTTCATTGCACACATACAGCAAAGAGACCATACAGAAGTGCGAAAAGACGTATTAAGACGAAAGCCTTTAACAGCTTATGAGTGGCGTCCGCGAAAGCTATACAAGTAATGTGTCCGCGAGATTCTGAAGGATATCGATGGTGTTCTGGTATATGGACCGATAGTTATAGTTAGTGATAGCGATAATGATGAAAAGAGACAGAGAGAAATGCTCTCCTCCTCTTTCTCTATTTCCTTCCCTCCTTCCCTCCACCCCTCTACACTCTGTCCTAGCTTCTTCCCTCTTCTCCTCTTCTTTTCCCTCGCAGTCTCCCTTCTCCTTCTCCACTCTACCCTCCCCTTCCTTTTTGCCTCTCTCAGAGAGAGAAAGAGAGAGCGCGTGCAGTGTTACTCTCTGGAGAGAGCGTAGAGAGAGGGAGACATACTCTGTAGAGAGAGAGAGCAAGTAGATAGAGAGTCTCTCGCATTCTCTACTCTCCCTCTCTCTAGTATTGTAGAGAGTGAAAAAGAGAGAGAGCCTCTCTCTGTCCCCCTCCCTTTCCATCTTCCTCTGGAGAAAGAGGATGAGGGAGTGCAGTATTACTTTCTAGAGAGAGAGCAGAGAGGAAGAGGGGAAAGAGTTTCTCTCTGTTCTTCCCTCTCTCTATAGAAAAGGTGACTCTCTTCATCTCTCTTTCTCCTTCTCCCTCGAGGAATCGGGGACGTTGCAAAGTTCGCAGCAGCAGCAGGGAGCCAAAATGCTTTTTGCACGCAAGGCTACTGAAGTGCTCCCCTGAAATTTTTCGATATTTCACCCTCTCTTCAAGATAAAAATTATCGGCGCCATGCAGAATACTGGATGCTTCGAAGACAGGACACGCATGAGTTCGATCTTTACATCGTTGTTTGGTAACGTACCGTCACTCGCAACCTTCTCCATGTGCTCGGCCGATCTAGATAGCGTGCCACAATGGTATGCATATGACATATGTAATGAAAAACTTGCGCTGCGCACAATCGCGAAATACTCCATGTGCATAATTTTATACGCATAAACGTAAAAAAAAATTTGGCAAGTGTTGTACCGAATTCACCGCCCAAAAAGAAGGAAATTAAGATGCGTTTATTACAGTGTGTATAAAACCAAGCACACAAATATTTCATTGGCCCTACCGCGGTGATGCAGTGGTAAGGGCGCTCGACTACTGCGCCCAAGGATAGCCTCGCTTAGGGCCCACAATGTGGCCTCGCAACGATGTATTTCCCTGTGCGCTCCTGCCTGTTTATATTATATGCCTATATTTCATGATTCATAGCTGGTTCTGCTTTTGTTGCACTAAACCTTGCACTCCTTGTTCCAAAAAGCGTTTTCTGGAGCGCAAGACGTAGCAATCGAGCGTGAAAGCGCTTTAGAATCTAAGAGAGCTCTGACAAAATGGATTCTTGGTGCATGTATAGTAATCATGTCCTCGTTCTTTATTTTTATTTTAAGCATATTGGGAAAGCATTATTTCGGCAAATACCCTGCCCCAATTTAATATTAATCGAATTGAAAACAACCAGCGCGACTTGGAAGCCTTATCAGCCACACTTCCCCTGGTATTTTTTTTTTTTTTTCGCTTATTTTTTCAGTAACCGCCCAAACACCGATCTTATAATTGGAGCTTTCAGATTCACTCATAACTTTCCTCGAAATAAATAAATCAGCTGTCGGTAATTGAATGGCTAATTACAGAAATATATTATATTATATTATTAGCGAACACGGAAGCATAACCACGAAGCGTTGGATTCACAGTTTCAGCTTTCACGTGTAGCGAATAACTACGAGGAAGAGAGGTTTCAAGCAAAACAAGAAAACATTTATGAAAGACCGCAGCTCCCGGAGCCCGAGATGTTAACTCGCTAAACAAACAGTAGTTAATTGAAGTTAGGGATAAAGTGAAATGGTTAAAGGAAATAATAACCTTTACTCGCAACTCCGCGAAAAGACAGTCTCGAACAATAATAGGTACAGGTACTTTTTCTTATTATAACGCTGTGTCGTTTCTTGTTCCACGCCTCTCTTTTGGTGCTTGCTTGTCATTTTGTGGAAAGGGCTTTGCGCGGTAGACATTTTTAGCGAAAATGATGGTGTCAGAGCATTTAGTGCGTCAGTACTAGAGCTTCCACTCCACTAACTGACCATTTTGCGATGTCTGAAGCATCCATGCTCGTGCAGCGGTGACTCTCGTGCTACACGCTCGTGTCTGTGCTGGTGGACATTGTGGCGTCATGAGACCACATGTCATGGTCAAACTGGTAGGAGCTGCCTCCTGGGTTAGCACTTTTCACAGGGGAATCAAACCCACCGGCACTCTTGTATCCCGTATTAGACACGCTGCTTCTTATGCAGGGCTTCAAGTCTATGTCGGGTGAAGTTTAGAATTGGCAGGAGCTGCCAACTTGGACTGTGGGAGATGGACCCACGGAGGCCATTGAATCCCGATTCAGACGCGTACTCCTCAGCCCTGCAGGTGCATTCGTCCGGGTTTTAGTTAAGGCGGGCTCTGTGTTTATGTCAGACGGTCTTTCACGCAGTGTAGTAGGTTATGGCACCATGCGAACAGCATGTACGACCTCAAATCGAATCTAAAACCGAAGGACTAGAGCGCTTACTTCGTACCTGACCTAACAATGCTAAATCTTCTATTTTTAGCGTGAGAGCCTTTCTAGCCTAGAGTGATAGATTTCGTCGATTTCCGGTCTCCGCTGCTCTGACAACAACCAAGCCTAGCTTTGCTATGCATGGTTGTAGCATGATTTGCTGTGGGTAACCATGATTATGACAAGTACCATTACAACCATGACCAAGGTCGAGGTCAAAGTTATTTAGGCCTCAATAACACTGAAAGGCCACTGCGAGGCACTGGTTAAGAAATAAAATCTGGACGTGCCTGAACATACATCGGCGTAATAGGCCTTCTTAAGCATAACTAAGTGTCTTAAATTTAATAATGCCAAAAAGGCCCAACAGAGCCTAAGTGTCTGCATGGTGGCATTACAGTAGTACATTGCTGTCTTTACACACGATGGCTGCAATTACATTTTCTTAAGCCTAATTGTCCTTGATTTGACTTAGTTAAATCTAGTAGGACCATGAAAGCCTAATAATGTTTTTGTGTAAATTACGCAAAACACAGCGCACAAGAAAGAACTTGGTATAACTATGGCTAAAACGCAGTCAATTATGAGAGTGAAAGCTCTAGTTTACCAAAGCTTCAAAAGTCATGGGTGGCGTGTATCCTCTGGCAGGTGGTAGCTGTCAGGTGATGTGGCCGGGCACCAACTGGTCGGCTGTTTCTGTGACGTCACAAAACCACATGTCATGGCCGAACTAGCCGTTGAGATGGAAGGGTGAGATCAGGATCCTTCCTTCTAGGACCCCAATGGATCCAAAGTTAAGACACTCTGCCCGTAGGCCAAGCAGGCACGTTCGTGCGACTTGGTTTAAGTTGGGTCTATATCATTCATGACAACTTGATCAGCATACGAGTACATAGTCCTCACGAGTGGGCAGATTTTCACGGCCATGCACTGGTGGGTAGGTCGTTTCTGTGCCGTCACCGTTGTTAAAGTTACTTGCCATTTTTCTTCTTGCACTAAGCATGTGTATGAACTCAACAGCGACGTCCTTCGCGGCAGTTGGCGGGGGCTGCGATGCGGCGCCGCTTCAAGCAACGTGAAAAGCCCGAGAGGACTGCGACAATGTCATCTGAAATATGCCAAGATAACCCGTTCCGAAAGCGACAGGCAAGACTGGCAAGGCTTACTGACAGCGGAAAACTGTGAAACTTTTGGCAATGCCTTTATCTGCGACTGCATAATTTGTGCGCAAATTACAACAATTAATCGTGCAAATGAATTGCTGCCAAGCTGAGTCAAACTAAACCAAGCTGAAAAGAAATTTCGCTCAACAATTTCTTTTAATCACGTTAAAGACCGCCAGGACCATTTGGGTATTTGAAATAAATAAGTAAGCAAACCCTACCATTTCTTTATCAATGAACTATTTTATTAGAAGTCTATTTTTTCCGCATGCCACCCAGTCAGCAGACAGCAGTTTGAAGCGATAAAATTGAAAAACATACCGACAGCCCTCAGCCAACAAGTCGAGAGGTGCGTGAAACTATGTCTTTTTCCGAGCTCACAGCTGCTTTTAGCTTTTTCTCTGCGCATGCATTTCTTTTTCTCTTGGGATAATTTTTGATTGTCATGATTAGGGAACTGAAGACATCAGAAAAAAAAAAACGGCTCTATTATGGTGAAGCACGGTTCACTAAGCTCGCGTCAGAGCTCTGCAGACAAGAAAACTTAAGGGAAAGAAGGAGTACAACCGTAAAAAAAAAAAAAAAAAAGGAGGGCGAACATATGCGGCGAACTTGATCTCCTCATTGTTGGCGCCAGCGTCAACGACAGCTTGCGTACCGGGGCGACGTCAAGGCTTCAGCAGTTGTTTGTTGCCCGTCGATACACAATGCCGGCAATCTTCTCGTCTGCGCCACCAGAACCGACCTCGCGTCTTTTGTAGGCATGCTTACGTGTACATGTTCCTGTTCTGTACCTGTCCTATTTTGTGAGGAAAAAAGAACTACAGGCTGAGATTATTTTCAAGTCTTTAAGCGAAATCCAGCAGAGCAGGTGGATTGGCAGTGCAGTCGATTGCAGAGCCTCCATGGCATGTGACTAGACACAGTAGAATAAATGAGCCCAAAGGAGAATGCACAGCAAATATGACGAGGTGAATCTGAAAAAAGGCGGACCCATGTGAACTGCAGAAGCTGCGCTGCTTCGTGCCTAAAGTGCGCTGGGCACACACAACTCTGCATCTTGAAATAACACTCCTAAACGGGGTGCAATGAATCGAAAGAGTGGGGTAGTTGTGCGACTCTCCTCGTTATTCGAGCGTATTGTTTTGTTGTTGTTGATTTTTTGTGTGTGTGTGTGTTTTACTATCGACTAGGTGGGTGAGTATAACGGTCAAGTTTTATACGTGTGCACAATGTACTAGGCTGCGTACAGCAACGATATTTATAATTTTGGGACATTCACCATTTCGGTTCGCGAGGAAAGGGACTATAGAGGCGCGCTCCTGGTCAGACGAATACTAAATAACATTTAGTCTTGCAGTCGCAGCAGGGCACATTATTGACAAGTAATATAATTTCTGGAGTTCAGTTATTAAGCAGCGTTCCACGATAGTGAATAGGTATGCTATTGATGCATCAATGCTTGTATAGTCATACAGCAGTCTAAGAACAAACTCTAGCGTATTTCAGCCGACGAGTCAATACCTAATATTCAATCATTTTGAATATTCAGTTCGCACGTCCAAGCACCCGTATATAATGTAGTGTCGATCTGACTCTTCGCGATGCTTGCAGGGTCATTCCGCGACCATTTTCACTTCACCTTAGATCTTCTGAATGTAATCGCTAATTTTCAACTGCCTTTCTCGTTGAACTCTCACTGGTGTCATTTACAGTGATGTAATACAGCTATGACTAAATAATAATAAGGTATTTTAATTGTAAAAAAAAAACCCTGTGATAACAAATGTTGACAGCCACAATGTGCCAATATTTACATTTTTATGCGTTCATTACGTGCATTTATTTTTCCGTAAAACTTTGCTGCAAAACTTAACCACTAATTAATTTACCTACTTTAAGGAATTCTGTGACATTAGAAAATATGATACCTACTACATCTGACAATCTGAGTATACGGATAAGATATGAAGGAATGGATGTATTGTTGTACATTGCCAGATAAATGCCACTAATTAACGAAATGTCATTAGAATGAAAAAACAGTTGTTATAGTAACGTGCAATATTAACGTGACAGGCGCCGTTCTCCAGGGATTCCGGCTTCGGTCTTGACGGCGTCGGCACTTGAAAAATGATGAGCGTGACCCTGACAGGTGGCAGTGATTGATGAGCGAATTGTTCGACGTCACGTGACCACATGACATGGCCGCGATGACAGGAGCTGCAAACTCGGGCAGCTCCTTTGAGATGACAGATGGAGACGGGAATCGAACCCTCCGGAACCATTGGACACCGAATCACATGATGATGCTTATGAGCTACGCAAGCACATGTGCGCGATTTAGTAAAACTGGGTCTTTACATCAATGTCAGGTGGCCTTGCTGACAATGTGTTAGAGTGCGAATGCATGCTAATGAGTATATGTGAAATAACAGGGTCACAATTTAAGAGACTAGTGGTTAGGCGAATAGTAAAGTGCACGTACGCGAAAAGGTATCCACGGTGGTTCCACCATCAACGCAGTCGCATTGTATCCCTAAAGACAGATCTTATTTGTCTCCAACATGCTTTGGGTGGTGTGTTGGCGTAATTGTTCGTCTATGCGCATTTCTAGTTTCTTTTCTTTGTCGAATGTCTAATATACTTGGCAATAGCCTAACTAAAAGCAGCCTGTGCACTGTAGGCCAACAGTACCTTACTGAATATGCAGGATCTTTCAAATAATGCAACACAGGCCTCTGTTCCAAAAGCGTTCGAGATATATCAGTGCAGTCTTTGTAGGCTGATATACGGTTGGGCAAGCATTAGCTTTTTTTTTTTTTTGACAGAGTACAACAAAAATTTGATTAATTTAACTAAAATTATATTATCAATCCTTCTATATTTCTCTATAAAATATTATTAAATTCACTATTTGAAGGTGGTAAAATTCAAAGGCGTTATCATATCTTCGTTGCGGTTTGCGGTGTCCTACGCTAAAAAAACTGTTTTGGGAGCTCTTCAATTTCGCTTTCTCGCGCTACACATTGATAAAATGACACCGCTTGAATAACGTACAGACGCAGCTAACGTCCTTAATGATGCAGTAATTTACGTGATTTGCATGAGGATACCACATGAGCCAATACCATTTTAGCAATATGCACCACAGTAAAATTAGCACATCGTACAATAAAAAGCGTATTTTTAAGATTTATATTTCGACTCACAATTCCACTTCGGAGATTTTATGCAAGCGGCTAACACCTTCAATTTCGCATTATATTGCTGAGCCCTAAAGTCACAATATTAAAAGGTTCTACAGTGCACTTCATGTAATTGTTTGTTTATTGCACTCTACTACGCAAAAAATGTCCGCTTTGCCGCACAGTCCATCTTTACAGACCAAACCAGCGTATGTACTTAAGATTTAACACTTAATCAATTGGGAATAAAAAATCCCCATTGAACAACGCCTGCTCATACTCCAGAATTGAAAAGAGTATGGGCCGCATACACTCACGTACAGACGCTGCGCATATATGGGCTGCTCCACGAAACTTGGCAGCCGATAATTTGGAAATATGGCTTTAAAGAGCAACTGCACTCCCGTGTGAATTTTCGTCCGCGGCTCTCTAGGTGCTGGAGAGCCGCGCCATATAGGCCTGAAAAGAACTTCATAAAGACAATTGAAAATATGCAAGCAGAAGCGATTTGCGAGAAGGCTAGAGCGCTGGAGAAAGACAAAGCCTCCAGAAATGGGTGGCGGGAAGGCCTGGATGCCATTACGCTTCATTGGAACTACAGCCGTGGGAGTGTAATTTTGCACCGTACGGCAGCCGTTCGGCAGCCGTTCGGCAACCGTTCGGCAGCCGTCCGGCAACCGTTCGGCAGCCGTCCGGCAACCGTTCGGCTGTACCGAGAAGCAATATAAACGTTTCCAACAAATTTTCTCCGGCTTTGTAATGACAGTGTTCGAAGCAGGCCCGCAAAGCCCTGCGCTACAAAGAGAACTGGTCTGTTCTCCATCCTTCTAGCAGCGTGCGCGCGTGCGGATTATCCCCGGCCGCTGCGCTCAGCGCTGCCGAAAGAGCGCTAAGCCGACGTAAATGGTGCGAGTGTCACCATCGCCGACGGCTTCTTTACGACCTCCCAGAGGCCGTCCGGCGCCACTGGCTGACACGGGACGACGCACTCGAGCAATCGCGACAGTTTATAGGAGAACGGTGTCACCCCAGCCACGACTTCGTCCGCGTGCAGTGCCTGTACGTATATATGTGCCCTGAGGCTGTTGTTTTTCCATGCGCAGTAGCGTACACACACGTGCTTGGCGCGAGAGCACAAACATATCCGCCCCCGGTTCGGACTGCTCCACTGGAGCGAGAGCATGCATGTTCGCCCGTCACGCAGACTCATTCCGAAGGATAGATTATTGCAGTGCACGGATGGAGAGGCGCTTCTAGCGCTATAGCGTAAAGAGTCCGTTATTCAGAAAATCCAGCGTCGACGTCGGCGTTGTCGTCGTAGGCGTTTTGAGCAAAAAATCACGGGCATTACTATAAGATGAACTACCAACTAGCCTTTTTTTCCACCCTTGCAAGTTGGTAGCTGGCATGGTCGTGTAGTGAATGGACGCAGGGCTGCCTGATGTCACATGACTGCATGGCATAGCCGATTTGGCAAGAGTTGCCAACTTAGGCTTCTTTTTTCAGATTGGATGAGAATCAGCCTTCCAGTACATTTACATTCTTAGTCACGCTGGCACGTTCGAATAGCTTCCTTAAGCAGAGGTGGCCTTTAACATACGATTGTATTATAAAGTGTGTGTGTCAGGTGAAGGAATTATCGCATTGCTAATCGAACGAGCTGCAAGCTCCATATGCGCGAACAAATATTTGCAACTGGCACTGTAAAGGCAGAGGTTAAGCGTCCTTTCATTTCTGTGTGTGTGTGTGTGTGGGGGGGGGGGGGGGGGGGGGGCTTTACCACGTGTTCTTTAAACCAACCTCGCTTTTTTACATAGTATAAGTGGCATAAAAATGCGCTGTTCTTGCTAAGCTCTGCGTCTTATGTTACGGGGAACGTTTAAACTAAGCGCTAACGACTTTTCCGGACAAAGCTGTCACCTATGACATTTTTATTGTTTTGTTTTTTTTTTTTTTTTTTTTTTTTTTTTGTCTGGCCAAATTGATTTACCAAGGAGGGAAATAATAAGGTACTGGAATGAGTGGCACGTCTGTCTTGTTCAATTGTCACGCTGCCTGTCGTTTTAAATGAGGTGGAAAGCTCGGCTGAATCTGAATAAAGCTTTCGTGCAGTCAGTCTCCGCTATAACCCTGCTACAGTTCTCAGTGGCGTAGTAGCTAAGTGTTTTTGTAGCTGCGCAGCTCAAGGTCGCGGGATTCAACTGAATGAATGTGGGCGCAATCTGAGTATAGCCATCTGCTTTGCGGTGTCAGAGTAGGTTAATGAAACCCAGGCGTTGATATTAAACCACGCAACTCCACTAGAACGTCTCTCAAAGCACCGGTGCAGCTTTGGTGCATTACGCGCTACATACCCTACCACGTCGCAACGGGTTACTGTATACCCTATCGTGCCACACTGCGCTATACAGTTCCATATTAAACAGTACTGTACTCCTGCTCACGTAGAGCTAGACACCGCACTCGTACTAGAACCCGCAGCGTTCTCCATATTCCAAAGTTTCTTCTCAAACATTCTGCGAAGAAAGCAGGCCTTCGGGACGCGCTCGACAAGCCGTCCACTTCCAGCCCTCTCTTCGAAACGTTGCGGCCTGTGTAAACGTCTTGCTACGCGCCTGACCGGAGGGGAAACAGCGTGGATGGCCCCTGGTGAGCATCGCCTCGATAACCTGCACTCTATCACAATCAATATCGGCGAGACGGCCAGCTCGCTACTTTCCTCGCGCGGTTCTCGCTTGCAGCGCAGTCGCGCCGCTAGACGGCACTATTTGCTTCTGCCCTCCAACGCCCCTTCTTCTTGCCCTTCTCTTTGCTCGCGACGTCAGCCTATTTCCTCTCCTGTTCTGGGGATTTTTTCGTTGTCTGGAGAAGCTGTCGCCGGACTTCTCTTTCGATGGAGGCTGCGCCGAAGCCCCGTAACATCAGTTTCGCATGACGCCGCATCCAGAACAAAGCTAAACATTCCTTGTTCTTTTTGCTTTACTCCATTTTGTGACCGTGCGGCGCTGGCGCGGTAGATTCAGAGAATGCCGAGAGCTGATTGAAATACGCGTATGTATCGAATGACAGTTTCTATGCCATCTTGGCACTGTCGCAGCTTCCTGTAAAGAACAGCGTCACAGATGGGCTCATTTCTGTTCCTTTTGATTTCTAATGCTATAGCACAATAGCTACAACTCCGTCGTTGTGTGGCGCCTGAAGTCTGCTTGTCCTGACACAAAACAAACTAAAATAAAGCACTTGATTACTGCGAGTGGGTTTTCATCCTGCGGAGGTGCTGGAAGATCAGCTTCACTGCCCACTGCATTAGATAAGTACGCCATAGTCGCATTTTTGTCTTTATTGACAGGAAAACCAAGCACACAGAGGAACAACAAAAAAAAAAAAAACGCTAGCCACGTTTTCGCCAAGGCCAAGAGCTGAAACCTTTTGTAGCGAAACCTACACTGCGCTAGGCTTTCAAGCCGTCGGAGTGGCACCGTGTGCCATATGCTCCGCGGCGCGTCGCGCCGTTGCCTAGCAACTGTCACGTGGTATAGACCGAGAGCTGGGCCAGGAGTTAGAGGAGGAAAGAAGAAGAAGAAAAAGAAGAAGGGAAAGAAGGAAGAAGAAGAAAAAGAGAAAAGAAAAACAAGGCGAAAAAGAAAAAAGAAAAACAAGATGATGATGATGACAGATAACTCGGTAGTTGGTAGAGGCGAATGACAACAGCGAGTTGCTAGGACAGAAAGTTCGTTCTAACGTTCTAACGGCGGCACATTAAATTCAGGTGCCCGCAGAAAAATTCGCGGCAAAACGCACAGATTTCTCTCTATCACTAGGTTCAAGCCATGCTTAAACCCCAAATGTTTTTTTTTTATTTGGTCATAATTTGCGCCCACCATGGTGGCTCTGAATGACCGCAGAACGCCTCTAAGACTTATTACATTTACTGCAAAATTTACTGCCATGCACGTTTTCCGAATTAAGTAGAGGCCCAGTGCGTGCGCGCGCCTGTGTGTGTGTGTGTGTGTGTGTGTGTGTGTGTGTGTGTGTGTGTGTGTGTGTGTGTGTGTGTGTGTGTGTGTGTGTGTGTGTGTGTGTGTGTGTGTGTGTGTGTGTGTGTGTGTGTGTGTGTGTGTGTGTGTGTGTGTGTGTGTGTGTGTGTGTGTGTGTGTGTGTGTGTGTGTGTGTGTGTGTGTGTGTGTGTGTGTGTGTGTGTGTGTGTGTGTGTGTGTGTGTGTGCGCGCGTGCGTGTGTGTGTGTGTGTGTGTGTGTGTGTGTGTGTGTGTGTGTGTGTGTGTGTGTGTGTGTGTGTGTGTGTGTGTGTGTGTGTGTGTGTGTGTGTGTGTGTGTGTGTGTGTGTGTGTGTGTGTGTGTGTGTGTGTGTGTGTGTGTGTGTGTGTGTGTGTGTGTGTGTGTGTGTGTGTGTGTGTGTGTGTGTGTTCACAGGAAAGGAAAGGCGCAGTACCTGTCACATCTTGTTCTATGGACACCTGAACCGCACCGTAAGGGAAGGGAGGAAAGCGGGAGTGAAAAGAGAAAAGGTTGCCGGTAGTGTAGGGCTCCGGAGTAATTTCGACCACCTGGGTATCCTGCGCGATGTCGGTGCACGTAAAAAATTGCCAGGTGTTTCTTCGGTTCAGTGACTCAAACTCATTTAATTAAGCGAATGAAGATTGCTCTCTCGATACCATTTCACCGTCATGTCACAACCATATTGCTCTCCAGTGATGTTTCTCTGGGATGCCTGCCTTTCTCTAGAGCAACTATTTTCAAAGGGAAGGACTTCTGAAGCAATTTCTAAACGACTTAGCGGCATTTGGAGACTTAATTTTAGCATCCACACACACACACACACACACACACACACACACACACACACACACACACACACACACACACACACACACACACACACACACACACACACACACACACACATGCATGTATGTACAAAAAGTTAGTAGCTTCATATCAAAACATTTATTACATTGATGTTACTGCTAGAAGCTGACATTCGTCAATAGCAAAGGGGTGTTTATTTACAGCGCAGATGGGAGCGGAGCAAGGTGAGGTCTGCTAGCTCCAAACATCACCGCCTTTTCCTTCTCTTCTCCTCTTTCTTCTCTTCTTCCACCCAATACCTCATCGTCATCAGTAGCGTTACATTCCCCCCTCTCCCTAATCAGCCGAAGCACTCTGGGTGTGCTCATGAGGCATGCGAGGCAAACACTGCTTCAAACGGGCAACGTGACACAGTTCAGTTTTCGCAGACCGACGACCCGATGCGGTTAGGCGGGCTATATCTCATAGGTTAAATCACTTAACCGTTTGACTGCCACATATCGCCCGTTATAGTGGGCCAAGAGTTTTTGATGTAGGACGCGGCGCCGAATTAGAAGCCACGGCCAGACAAAATCACCTGTAGAGTATGTGACACGACGGTGGCTGGCATCATATTGTGCTTTGGAGAGGTCTTGTGAAGCGCGAGACCATAAGCGGGCGATTTTTCTCCGAGCTTCTTGGGCGAGGCAGAGGGTCTCAGCAAGGCAGGGATCTTCACAGCTTGACAAGGGCAGGGTGGTATCCAGGGAGTAGAGTGGTGTTCTGGCATATAAGAAGAAGAATGGGAAGATCGAGAAACGCGTGTCGTCTCATGCACGGTGGTATTTAACGCGTATGTAATAAAGGGTAGTATGGTGACCCAGTTCTTGTGTCCTGCATCCGCATACATGGTTAACATGTTGATCAGAGTTCTGTTAACGCACTCAGTCAAGCCATTTGACTCAGGACGGTATGATGTCATGTCGTGTCGGTAGTTGCAGCGCACAAAAGCATGAGCTCTTCAACATCAGCGGTGAATCGACAGCCCCGATCTGTGATGTCAATTCG
Source organism: Amblyomma maculatum (assembly GCF_055883805.1). Lineage (NCBI taxonomy): Eukaryota > Metazoa > Arthropoda > Arachnida > Ixodida > Ixodidae > Amblyomma > Amblyomma maculatum. The sequence continues at coordinate 12,228,648 of NC_139345.1, forward strand.
TGGCGGCCCATGTCGTAAGATTACTGAATGCAACACGAAAAGTGAAACTTGATGCGCCGTAGCAGATGGAACAGCGGCAGTTTCACAGTAACGTGTGAGGTAGCCCAAGCAGAATGCAATCAAGCGATTTCTATCCAAGGACTTCGGAAACAGACCAACGCGTTCAATTCCTACTTCGTCGAAAACAGATGCGAGGTCTTCACACGGTGTAGCAAGGCAGATGGAGCTGTGGTGGGACGGTTGTGGCGTTGACATTGCTTGCAACTGGCAACGTATTGTTCAATCGTCGAACGCATTCTGGGCCAGTAAAATGGGTCTTGTTGTCTTCCTTCGTCTCTGTCATTTTTTTTTTCGCGCTGTTCTACACAATGAATTACCAGTAAAATGTTTCGTGAGCACGATGGATTGTTCGAACCGATACCAGATGCCCAGAAGTCGGATCATCGGGCATGACACGCAGTATGTCCGTGAAAAGCGTCTTGGTAACCACGAGTAAGCATCGCCAGCCTACAGGAGAGTAACTCTTTTTTCATATGAGGCCATCTCGCACACAAAAACGGCTTGTAGCTCAGCTGACTTGGGTGGCGGCAAAGAGGGGCTGCAGACATTTGTCCCTTTGCTGTTCTATTTTGAAAATATTCGGGTCGGGGAACGCCGGCTCGGAGGCCGATATATAATTGTCGAAATCCTCGCTGTCGGATTCGGTCGGGGCTAGTGGCATCCTAAAAATACAATCTGTGTCTGCATGACGCCTCCCGCTTTTGTTAACCACGGCGAAGTTATATTCCTGTAACCGGAGGGCCCAGCATGCGAGGCTGCCACATGGGTCTCGAAGGTTCTGCAGCCAACAGGGTGGATGATGGTCGGATACGATGGTGAACGACCATCCGTACAAATATGAACGGAAACACTGCACAGCGAAAACTACAACCAGGGATTCCTGTTTGGTGACTGTATAATTTTGCTCTGGCTTGCTCAGGGTACGGCTTCTGTACACAATAACGTGTTTCTCGTTCGTCGTGGCGCTGGACAAAGACTGCACCGAGGCCTGCTCCACTAGCGTCCGTGTGAATTTTCATGGGTGCCGCAGGATCAAAGTGCCGTAGAATAGGTTTCGATATTAAAGAAACTTCAGCTGACGAAATGACGTGTCGCACTCTGGAGTCCAGTCAAAAGTGACGTTTTTGTTCAGAAGGCACGCCAACGGGTAGGCAATGTCAGCAAAGCGATATATAAAGCTTCTAAAACGCAAAACTAGAAAACTGCGGAGCTCCTTCATTATGTGGGAGTTTAAATTGGACTCAACAACTGCGGTTTTCTGGGGATTCTGCATAACACCATCCCCACTGACAAGATTCCCTAGCACCAGCGCTTGGCACTTTCCAGAGCGGCACTTTTTTGAGTTCATAATCAAGATGACGTTGTACAAACAGTTCAAGACGCGGATTAGACCGTTACTGTGCTCTTGGAAGGGTTTCCCAAATATGACGACATCGTCAAGGTAGCAAAGGCAAATATCCCTTTTTAAGCCACGCAGAGTTGTGTCCGTGAATATTTCAAATGTGGCAGGCGCATTGCATAGCCCGAATGGCATAACACAGAACTCAAAAAGACCATTTGGCGTTACGAAGGCCATCTTTTTCTTATCCGCAGGGTTCAGTGAAATTTTCCAGTAGCCAGACCTGAGGTAGAGACAAGAAAAATAGGACGCACCAGAGAGGCAGTCGAGGATGTCATCACTGCTAGGAAGAGGATGGACGTCCTTTTTCGTAACAGAATTTAGACGTCGATAATACACCCAAATGTTTCACGAACCGTCTTTGTTGCGCACGAGAATGACAGGAGCTGCCCAAGGGCTGGATAACTCCTGTATCATCTTCTTCCGAGCATGTCCTCCACTTGCTCATGAATGACTTTGCGCTCAGCTGGGATCAAACGATGTGGCTTTTGACGGATGGGACGAGCCAAACCCTTTTCGATGGTATGATATGTCCGAGACACAGGGCGAGAGGTTGATTCATTTCTTTGAGAAAAGTCAAAACAAACATAGGAGAGAATGGTAGAACAAAATCCACAAGTGTACGGCGTTGAGGTGAACTCAGATCGGTGCTGATCATGTGGAAGAGTGAAGATTCATCAGCGGCCGGAGGACTGGGCAGTCGTAGTATCTGTGACCAAAGCAATGATGCGGCGCATCCAGTCCACACGAGGCAACCTTCAACCCACTTGGTAAAACCGCAGGCTCGGACGATGGGTTCATTGTCCATAACGAGGCACTACCATGGTGCACAGAGATCATACAATCAGAGATACTATTTTTCTTCAAGCATACAGAGTGTGGGTGCACCACTGCTTGAAATGTGGTCTGGTTAATAAGTGGAGCGGACACTGGGATCAACATGGCAGAAAAGGGTGGAACTACCGTGTCTTCGGTAGTACTAAAAACAGTTTCTTCGTTACTGCAGCTTTCAAAAAGACTCGGAAGATGATTGCCGTCAAAATAAACCTCTTCACTTCGGCAGTCCGCGGTAGCGCAACAAAACTTCAGAAGTCGATTGCTAATATGCTGTCATGCGTAGAGTGGGGTAGGACAGCGAATTTGGCTTGAAACATTGCACCACCCACAGACACTTGCGCGCCGCACACCCAGATGCTACCATACATATATATACATACAGTTAAATCTCGTTACTAGAGACACTCGGTTATGAGACATTTGAAAATGGTTTGGTCAGTTTTCCTATGTATGCCATGTTAACAACATTGCATACAAGAGACATGGTTACAAGGGACACTCTGTTACTAAGGGCAACTTTATCAGGTTCCTGGAGTAAATTCTTCACTACTTAGATGAGACACAACCCAGGAGTGCTCGTACAATGCAACTGAAGCATACCAATTTGTACATGATGCACTTCAGATTCCTGTAGCTAAATTTTGTTTCATATCAGCATCCTTTTTGTTGTATATATCAGGAACTGATAAGGGGTGCTTCTCCATGATTGGAAAGTCAAAACGACCCCATTGTTTCAGCCACTGGCATCCCATTACTACCACCTGCGAAGCAAATGAAAATACATGAATGAGATCCAGCATTTTTAGCTCTTTATTAAAACTTGAAAGCTCAGAATCATGATGTCTTTCTCTTTGTGGACAGTGGTTCTTGCAGCACCAAAGTTCTCGTGCTCAAAGCCACCGAAGTTATTTTTTCCCTCCAAACTGTACACCCTACCTTCAACCAATAGACAAAGGCATTATGCGCTCTGTCAAGTTTCTGTACAAAACAGGGTCGGTAGAATTGCTGTTGCTCGACAAGCAGCAAGACTGTACAATAGTAATTAATGCGAAGTTTGCTGTTCAGGTGATTTCAGGTGTCTGGAATGGCTTGAGAAGTGAAGCTGTGAAAAACTGTTTCAGACAAGCAGGCTTTAAATGTGGTGACATGATGTAGAGAGGGCCCATATATGGATACTGTAGAAAGCTTCCTTGAAGATGAAGCTTGGGCGAGCATCCGAGAGACTGCTGAAGTACCATAATGTTATGAGGAATTCGTATCTGCAGATGTGGATTTTGCTTGCTCCTGAAGAACTATACAGACTGCAATTCTTGCACAAGTAAATGGCACATGTGCCATAGAGGGTGACTACGAGGACATTTCAGAGGAAAAGTGTCAGCATCTGAGGGTGACGAGCATGTAAAATTTATTCAAATTAGAGCAACAGGAAGGCTTTCAAAGAAATGCTTTACCTCCAGAACTTGGGAAGGAATACACTCTGCACTCTCAAAAATACATACTAGTATCTCCTTTAAGCTTTCCTGAACAATTTCCTGTTAATGCCTGTGAATGCATTTATATGTTAATGTGCACTAAACTGATCAACACAGTGCTTTTATAATTTTTGGTTACAAGAGACCTTGCTTACAAGAGACATCTTTTTCGGGTCCCTTGAGTGTATCTTGTAACGAGGTTTTACTATATATATATATATATATATATATATATATATATATATATATATATATATATATATATATACCGGGTGTCCCAGCTAACTTGAACCAAGGGTTACAAAATAATGTATTTGAGGTAGGTCAGTGAAACCAAATGCATACAACTGCCAGCCTGTTCGCGCGCTTCAGGCAATTTTTTGTTTTGCATTTACTTAATTAGCTGATTATGTTAATTTCTCTAATTTTTTAAATATCGACTTTAGACCAAACATGTAAATTGGAAAGTTGTAGAGCACCTTCAGAAACCCCCATTCCATTAACTTCGATAAAGAAAGTCTCACGTGTATCTTTTTTTCCGGGCTCAGAAGAAAGCGCGCGAAATACAAATAATACCACGTGACTAGCGCATTTGTGCGCCGCGATTGTGGTGCTCTCAGTCGTGGTTTGAGCGAACGACATAAGCTGCGTCTGTGACCCGATGGTCCCGTTGCAGCGGCAGGCAGAAATGTTGGCGATGGTTCGAGCGAGCTCGAGCTCGCCCGTCGCCACCGCGATTTTGGCCACGCCTGCGCACCGCAGCAGCCTACATCACGACAGGCGGATGGCGATAAAAAACCGGCAAATGAATGTGCAGTGCAAATTTTAGTCGAGTCACATGATGTCATCTCGCCCCTTTACCCAAGCCTGTATGCGCAGATTCAGTGGCTGATACCTTATCGCTCATTCGTTTGTCGCGACGTTCGCTGATGGGAGAGAAGGAGGCCTTGTTAGAATGTCGGTGGTGTCGGCTCGCCGTTCTCGCTGCTACTGCACCGTCACGTGGGCCAGCTGTCTGACGCGGGCGAAGAAGCCATCGCAGGCATATCGGCCTGCCGCTTTAACGGGGCCAAGAAGACACGGCCGCAGCTGATTTCGTTCGCTCAAACCACGACTGAGAGCACCACAATCGCGGCGCACAAATTTATTATTTGTATTTCGCGGGCTTTCTTCTGAGCCCGGAAAAAACGATACAAGTGAGACTTTCTTTATCGCAATTAATGAAATGGGGGTTTCTGAAGGTGCTCTACAACTTTCCAATTTACATGTTTGGTCTAAAGTCGATATTTAATAAATTAGATAAATTAACATAATTAGCTAATTAAGTAATTGCAAAACAAAAAATTGCCTGTAGTGCCCAAGGAGGCTGGCAGTTGAATGCAATTGGTTTCACTGACCTACCTCAAATACATTATTTTGTAACCCTTGGTTCAAGTTAGCTGGGACACCCGGTATATATATATTATATATATATATATATATATATATATATATATATATATATATATATATATATATATATATATATATATATATATATATATATATATATAGTTTTGTCGTACTTCTTATATTTCTAGTTTATATTCCATAAGCGTTCGTGCTCGGGCATCGTTAATAGTATACATATCAATTTTATTCACACACACACACACACAAAAAAAACGGGTTGCCTTATATTCTATCGCATGCTATTACGGAATTATTTTCTCTAACACTTTTCTTTTCGGTGAAGCAAAACAAGGTATCTAAATTTCGGTATCACTTGCTTCCTTCAGACCAAAAAGGAACTACAAAGATCACGTTTCAACTCTCGCCGTCAGTGTCCTCCTTGTTATAAAGCGAGGACCATATCAGGGCTTCACAAACACACACTTGGTCCTTACGGCAAGTCCCATACCAAAGATAATATAAGAAGACGAAGTGAATTCTTGCCCTGCGCATGAAGCGAAGTAAAAGATGCGTGAAAGAACTTTTCCTGACGCTTTCCAAAGAGATCCCGAAAGGGAGGGAAGGGAGGGAGGGGGGTATGTCTACACCCGGAGTGAAGGAATACGCCATTATAGCTCAGAGGGGGCAACGAACTAAGTATTCCGAAATAAAGGAACTGCCTTGTTAAAGACGTGACCTTAGCTCTGCCGTTTACATAGTTACTCGTTTTCCTTTACTGTTATTTATATTTGTTTTTCGAAAGCAGTTCTCAAAGATACTTTAAGACGTGCCTGTATGAACCTGCCCATCCTTATTTTCTCGTTCCGCTGTCGCTGTGCACGTACAGCCGTGTTTTGTGCATTTTACGTCTTAAAGAACGGATGAGGGTAGAATTCCTACTTCGGTGAGTTTGAGCTCTCAACAAAAAGAAAGAAAGCTTTGAGATATGGCATGAGATTGAAATGCAGCATTGCCTCCCATTTTGTAATATATATATATATATATATATATATATATATATATATATATATATATATATATATATATATATATATATATATATATATATATATATATATATATATATATATATATTTGCTATCTTCCTAAAACACCTTCATCTGTCGCCCCTATTCCAGCGTCAACCAAACAATGGCCCTGTCTCAAACGTCGCGCTCATTTCAGAGGTTATTATTTTAGCTTTATTACTTAGCACACATACCAGTACACTGGGTTTATAAATATGTGCTTTGCTGGGCTGTACACAGCGCAGTTACATCTGCTGCGCAGATTTCAAGTTTATCTGTGAACTTTCTGACATAACTCCTTCCTACGCTCTTTCGGTTCCTCTGGAACGTCACAAAGACCTCATGGGAGGCTTGTACTTCTTTATGCTGCCTCTATATCGGAATCACAGCGAGCCGCTGCATGAAGTCCATCGGGTAAAGCGCGGACAGAGCAATGCGTCTTCGCCTTTCAAACATGGTTTCTGTGGAACCAGTTGCGCAGCGATCGATGGGCTGTGCCAACACCGCGACGCGCAGCGCTCCACAGAGGGGCGCGCATCTGCGCGATAAGCCTGTCTGTGCGCCTCCATTTCATATTCCCTTTTACTCTCTCACATTGAGAGCTCTCTCGGTTAAGTGCGCATGGAGGCATTTCTGCTGACACCGCTACGTCAGCATTGTTCCAGATAGAGATCTGCTCTAAGAGCGAAGATGTCCACCATGCTGTCAGTATTTATTTTTGCTTTGCTTATTCATTGGATGCGGCCGACTATTATTTGCAGTCAAGGAATAAGAGGTGCAAAACGGCGAGAAGGTACAGAAATGCGAAAAAGCACGAAAATGTACAAAGAGGGAAGATCAGGATATGACACGATTTCTTGCCAATCGCCCAAACAGAAACAATGTACAGTCAAAGAAAACACACCTCACTCCAAGCACTTACCTTGAGAGCTGGCTGCTTGATTTATGGTTGGTCTACGGGGTCAACGTCCCGAAGCGACTAGAGTAGAGGGCTCCGAAAATTTCGACCACCTGGGGTTCTTTAACGTGGACTGATACCGCGCCGCCCACGGGCTGCTTGGTTTTCGCCTACACCGAGAAGTGGTCGCCGCTGCCGCGATCCAATTCCGCATACTTGGGCACCGCAGTGGAACGCAGTAACCCGTGCACCACCGTTACGGTGTTAAGAAATAGTGGATACAAATTGTTTCTTCGGTGGCATGTTGCTAATGTGAATTGGTCGCTAATGTGGGGCAGGGGATGTTGTGGGCTGCCCTACACACGGCCCGACTTGAAATCATTACTTTCGCAGGAGTTGTAAATTGTAAGGCGCAAAACAACGTGTGGGGGGGATATTCGTCTCGGGCTTGTTTGTTTGTTTGCTTGCTTGCTTGCTTGCTTGCTTGCTTGCTTGCTTGCTTGCTTGCTTGCTTGCTTGCTTGCTTGCTTGCTTGCTTGTGTTCAGGCTCATTTGCTCGTTCTATATGTTACTTTTCACGAGCGTCATGCTTGTGATTTTTCGAGGCGACGAGGCTTCAAACGGGGACTGCAAGGGTGCCGTACATTCGGCTCCCATCTCGACCTTCCATGTGAAATGAGAGTTGGCAGCTCCGGAAGCAAATCCGATGAGCTGGCAGGAGCGAGGGCACCGGCAGAAAGGGAAGAAAACCGTGCTCGCAATGCATGTACACTTCAGTGACTGACAGCGTTACGTACAGTGTAAGTGGTCCATACACCGGTGCATCAGCTCCAGCGTCGCGACTCGTTCTACAAGAGGAAACTCTCGGAAAAATTAAAAAAGGATTGCTGCTCCGAATCGCCCCTCGAAAAGTATCGGTCATTTCCCCTCCCCTGCGCCGCCACGAGAGGTAACCGTCTCAGCACACGCAACGTTTCTAGGCTTGGTCACAAAATATTTTGCTTTTCATGGGTCTGGTTAGATCCATCGGTTGGCTCTACCGGCTCTTCGCGCTCGCTTTCGCATTGTGAGCATGCTTGGCTTGGCTGGTGTGGTTGTAGCATTTCTGTGTTTATGGGATTTGCATTTGGCACGCATATGTGCTATGACTATGACAGCATTCTTATAAGCGGTTTATTTTAACATAGAAAATATAAAAAATCCGGTGGTGCCGCGGACGTTCATTGTTATATCCAATATTTTGTTATAATTGGTATTTGGTATTGGCTATAATTGGTAATGTTGGTTTGGCTCTGAGAACAAGAATTCATAGGAGAGTGTCTCGCATGTCATACTTCCGACCTATCTGTATATAAATGACCTGAACATTCCTGTTCTGAGCATTCTCCTAATGCTCATAATATTTATGGGAAAGAAAAAAAAAGATGAGTTTTTTTTCTGCTAGTGCTATAAATTTTCGGTAATTTTATACCTGGAGTATAGCCGCAGCATGTACTATGTAGTAATTTTTTTAAAAACGAAAGCCTTATATATCCTATCAACAACGGAACCCAATGGCGGCGGCATCCAGAGAAAGCGGACCCGAAATATCGGCGTGACGTCATTGGGACCCTCACGTGGTCCCGATGGGCGTCTATAGTCACTACCGTATATCAAGCCACTGTTGCTAATCCACCTTAATCCACTACTTAGTCCACTTTGATTGACTTTAATCCACCTCCTAAATAATCTTGGTCCACTTTAATTAACTTCCTTATCCATCTCAGGTTTTCGAATTCACAGAACGTAAACAATTTTATGTGCGCCCACAACTCTTTGGTGTGCCTATAAATATATATAGTATTTTGTTTTACTGCAAAAGCTATAGAAAAAGCAGACTCTGCTAAATCTCGCCTTTCAAAACAAGCTCTCAGTACGTCGTTAAATATGTCCCTATTTTCGCGGGACGTTTCGTACGTAGGTGCACTCATGCAAACACTAACCCCATTTCGCATTTCTCATCGCCCCCAAACAGCTCCTGAATTTCGTTTTTTTTTTTTTTTCCTCACTAACAATCAGGCCTCATCTATCCTCCGGTATCTTTTAAACCCTCACTGTTGCCGCACGACCGCTCCCAAAGCATCCACCGAAAGATTTGATGCGCCCTGTGCGTATGTATGCGCGCTGTGAAAAAGCTTGAAGAATTCGTTAGCTGTGCGTGCGAACAGATTTTGAGCCCACGTTTCAGGACGTGCCATTTTGTTTTTTTTGTCCAGCGGCAACGCGCCTACATCCGTGTTTTCTCGCTGCCTTGTTAAGGACTTAATGTAAACAAAGTTTTGGATTATAGTTGTGTGTCCGCGAAGTTTCCGCCCAGCGGAGTGAAGAAAGTGTGTCCCCGTAAACATGCTTGCCTCGTTCGTGCCTCGCACTCTCGCAGGCTAAAACTATGGTAGAGCGTGCACAGGTGATGTTGGGGTTTCGCGCAATTTGACCTCGTGGCTTTCATACAAGTGCGTGTCCTCGATTACTTGGGACGCATATTGAAGCTTCCGCGGATTATCGTCGATCACTGCAGCTGGGGAGTGCGTTGGGATTGCTTTAAGACTGAAAGCTCGGCGCATGCATAAACATGAGATTGATTGTAAAGTTTGTTATTGCGCCGAGTTGTTTTCTACGGAGAACTAGGATCGTGTTAATCCTGTGTGTGGTATTAATCTACTTCGACAAAACATGCACATCTCGTCTGACGCAATTGCGAGATCTTGCGTAATTAAGACTCGTTCCCGACAGAACAGTAACGGCGCTTTTCACGACAATATTCTATTTTGTTTTTACTTTGTCCCGTAGCAGCTTATCGACCAGCTCTCAGAAAAGTGGAAAGGGTTAGTGCACTGGGGCTTATAAAGGTTTCTGGCGAGCTTATTTGCTAACATTTGGAATTACGGCCTGGGGGGCGAGTTGGTGCATGATGGAAATGAACAGCGGCGCAACACGGAATGGTGTCCCTTTCTTGTCTGTGTCCGTTTCCGTGTTGCGCCGCTGTTCATTTCCTGCCAACATTTGGTTTGCTAAAGGTGCACTGTAGAATTGCTGCTAAATATTTCTCTTTCTCGGTAATCAAATCTCCGAAATTTAAATGAATCATTACGGGATTTACGGAGGCGTGCGTAAATCACTAAACTCGTGCAAGGTAGGTGACTTAGCTGCACTCCGGCCCGACTATATCACCAAACTTGCCTCAGAAATCATTTCCTTGGGCACCGTTGCAAGCCAACAGGCTCATATTGAAGTGCTCCAGCACCAATTTATTTGTGCTGGCAGCGAGACAAATTTGAGTTATTCTCGAAGTGGAGTGAGAAAAAGTTTGTGCCCTGTAGTGCTTGAAGTGCCTGATGTGGCGAAAGAAAACTAGAGAAAACTCTCCACATACCAACGTTGCGTTGCAGGCCGAGGCATTTACCCACATGCAAGGGCTACTTTGCCCATTTGATATGCGTTGTAACTATCATTGGAGGAAGCATCAGTGCTTACAATCACAACAGTAAGTCAATCGTTTCTCAAAACTACAGCTGCTGAACATTAGTATACAGATACTTGTACGGCATAACAACATCATCGAGGTGGCCCAACAATTAATTTGCTCCCTTTCTGCGTGGTGCACCAACGTGTTTGCTGTCCCTTTTGGACGGGTGCAGATCTGACTAGCAGTAAAGCACAAATATAAGTGTCCGAACCTCCAAATTCCAGCGCATAATAATTGAAGTTATGTCGTCGGAACAGCTATAGAGCACTTAGGACGGCTTCTTAGTCCATGATATGGCCTCGCGGGCTTCCTGTATATATGAATGCCCCAAGCCCAAAATTAAAATTTGAAGAGCGGTTATGTATATGGTTCTTCTACGTGTAACATTTGCTTACCGATTTCTGTTATATGTTCATGCTGTTTTTTAAACGTTCGCTTCACCTGAAAAATACTCTTCTGCACACAGCAGCAATATGTAACAACTTTAATTCGTGAGGAACATATACCGTACTCATGCTGAAAACATGTCACGTGAAAATGAACAGCATTAGTGCAGCTAAATTTTTCTCCATGGTTGATTATACGCTCACGCACGGTGCTTGAATAGTTTAGCGACCATTTATGCTGCTTTTACTACCACAGGTTTCCTTCGAGTCAAATCCCTTCTATGAAAAGCAGAGAGCTATTTTGTCAGGAGATTTCCGCACTTGTACATTCAAGAGCACAGACTCGGGCACACAAAAACTAACATACCAGAACCCGAAGGTACGAAACAAATTACAATATAGCGAAGACTAATGGCTGACACGTAAGTCTGTGTTCCATCCTTTAACCCACTTCGGTCTTGCACACGAAACCGTGCTTGACATGCGAACAAAAGGAGAGCGTGGAGCGCGTCCGGTATTCCTGGCACCTCGCAAAACGCTCGAAAAAGGCTCGCTTTCTCGGTGACACAGCCGGAGACAAAGACCTTGGCCCACATTTCACGCACGTCGCCGCCACTGCGTGCACGTGCAGGCGCACACGCACACACCTCTGACGGGACAAGGTTCCCGAATGAGGGACGCAGGAAAGGGTTTCGGGAGGAGCGAGGCGTAGCAGCGGAATCCTGACGAGAGCGTGTGGCGCGAACACGGAGGAGCCGCGAGTCCAAGTCAGCGCCGTCCTTCCCCGTTAGAATGAAGAATAAAGGAGGAGCAAGTATATGCGGTGTAGGCGAGGCCGCTCCCATTTGTTTGTTATGTACTACGACGATGGAGGCCTCAGAGCTCATTTCGCGAGAGAGCCTGGTAGGGCGACCGCTTCACATGCCAGCGCCAGTTCTGGCCGGACCGCCCTGAGTCAACATGGAAGGCGCAAGAAGGGAAGCGGAAAGGGGAGAGAGGGTTCCATGGTGCCATAGCTTCTCTCCTATAAGCACTCTCGGCACAGCTACGTCATGCGGCGAGGCCGGTTCTCAGCCTCCTGGGCCTCGTCCACAGACACAAGGAACTTTGGAGAGAAGCGAAGTGAGGAAAGGAAGGGTAAGTGCTCGAGACGCCGGGCGGAGTGATTTGGTGCAGTGGAATGCGGTACATGTTGCTGCTCCAGCTTGAACCAGCAGCGATTTCTCCCCAGTGTAAACAGAAGCGCGCCTATACTAGCAAAGCGGACGGTATCGTGGTACTGCATCGAGGCCCAGGTTCTCATCAAGCGGTAGGGATATGCTCACGGGACAATATATATATATATATATATATATATATATTGCAGGAAGAAGTACTTCATTGACAAACAATTAAAAAGGTGTAAAGCGAGGTGTACGCTTCATTAGAGGAAACATTTTATTTGCCTCGATGCAATGTCAAGTCAAATAAAATGTTTCCTTAACAAAGCACACCTCTCGCTTTATACTCTGTGATATACGTATGTATATATATATATATATATACATATATAAGACGGAATTGCGACAAAAGGCGGTTAGGCCGGACGGGGTCACAGTTCCCCATATATAGCAGCTCCTTCCTATATAGCATAAGTAAATAGACGTACTTGGTTGCTAGAGGTTACATACAAGTGAAAAATTGCTTCATACTGTTTCCAAGTTTATTTGTAGTCGACGTTTCGGCAGGAGCCCTGCCTTTCTCATGGTGCCATAGCTTCTCTCCTATAAGCACTCTCGGCACAGCTACGTCATGCGTTGAGGCCGGCGGCGAGAAAGGCAGGGCTCCTGCCGAAACGTCGACTACAAATAAACTTGGAAACAGTATGAAGCAATTTTTCCCATATATATATATATATATATATATATATATATATATATATATATATATATATATATATATATATATATATATATATATATATATATATATATATATATATATATATATATATATATATATAAACTTGGAAACAGTATGAAGCAATTATATATATATATATATATATATATATATATATATATATATATATATGGGAGCGCGTGGTGCTTAACATATTTCCTCTGAAGGAACTATGATCCAGCTCACTTATGTATTCGGACTGCAAAGAAGCAACTAGCCCATTAAACGTTTTCTTGTGGACACCGCTTGTTGAATTCTTTCTTACAGGTTACGCGTCGTCTTGAAGGCCGGCGCGCAGCTCCTTCCTTCTGGAGTTTTGATCTCCTTTTTTTTTTTTTTTTGCTTTTATAACTTTCCTAAATGCACCTTTGCGCACCCTGTGCGCTCATAGAAGAGCGGATGCTGAGCACAAGCGAGTAGCACGGGACACACGTCATTTCCGTGTTAATTCAAGTTAGACCTTTGCATGACCAAAATGCCAGAATAAATTTTTATAAGAATGTTCTTCTGGATGACTCCCCCGCATCTTTCTTTCCACCTCGTTTCTTTCTCAAGGCACCCGAATAAGGAGGAGCTTTGCATAAGAGAGAGATACATACAGATAAATAAAGAGGATGTTATTCTTCATGCCGGCATTTTTTCGGTGAGTGGGCTGTTTGTGTCCATAAGGGATTTGTTCAGTGATCTGCTGTTCGCCTCAAAGATGAAACAACCGCCGAACGGGAAAACACCACAAGAAAGAAACAGCCTCGTGTCCGGTTCTCTTTCTTATGGTGTTTTCCTGTTCGGTAAATCTTCGATATAGCGCATGCCTGTCCGCTTGGTCAGTCAGGGTTCTTGAACGCCAGCTTCCATCCTCGCGGTTCCCCAATACTCTTTTGGCAAACGTTTGATGTCGCCGCCCCGCGGCACTCGGTCAAAGGAGCAAAGCAGCAATTTTTTTTTTTTTTTTTTCAACAAACCCCGCACGTAGTTCTGGCGTGCGGTCCGCCTGCATCCCTGCTTACGATTTTACCAGTGCCCCTGCGCTATCTTGGAGGGGCCAGAGGGATGACTCAAATGTCGTACTACAGACTCCAACCAGCGGGACAGACACGGAAACGTCCACGGAACCTCGTCCCCCCTCAAAAGACGCTGTTTTCTTTTTCTGTTTTACGGTGAGCTTCTTTCAAACATCGATGGGTTCGCGCCAGCTCCGTTCTGCGGCCCGACCGCAACGTCGCCACGCATCGGCCCTTCGCTGCAGGCCAACTGTTTCCTCACTTGTCAACGAAGCCGATTTGCTGCGAGAATGCACTGGGACGAAGCGGGCATCCCCACCGCCATAGCCTCACTTTTCTAAACTAGAGGAAGCATTTGATTCTTGAGGGCTTGTTCGCGCATGAAAAAAAGAGATTGAAAAAGCACTTACTGCTTTGACTCAGCGCACTGGCAATTTGCAGCCAGGTATCGTTTAGCACTTCACTCGGTGTGATTTCAGCCACTGGTAGTAGAGAACCGGCCTCTGCCGAATTTTTTTACGAGATGCTGATAATTCCACTGCGGAAACGATTCCGCACTGCACATGATCAAGCTGCGGGCACACACATCACCGACACAGCACCAATAACACCGGCGAGCCGAGACACTGCAGCAGCGTAGGAGCGTTGGATGATGTCGCCTGCTAGATGGTTTGCGCGCGAAATCTGGAAGGCCCGGAAGCCCCATGGCCGGGAAGTGAAAACCCAAACGGCTTCGCGCATTGTTCGCGCAGTAACAGACGTATCTGTGTTAGTCGTAAAAGTCGCAGGTCCTCTGACGTTTACGCCCACGCTGGCTGCGGACGTTGCGCATCTTACGTTCAATGCGACAACAGTCTCTGTGTTATTGAATGCCTTTTTAGCTGCATGCTTATAGCATTGCCTCTCTGTGAACCTCTCGTCTGGGTATATGAAGTGTCCGTGTGAATTTCTCTGTATCGTCTCTTGCTGTGTATAAGGATTGTGTTTGTTTTTGTTTTTGTTTTGTTTTTTTTTTTTTGTTACTTCTGACTCCGACCCTTACTCTGGCTTGAACCGGCGATAGCTTGGCACCAAACGGCCACTTCCTTATGTCACTACAGCGTAGTTGACTTCCGGCTGAGCTTGCCACGCAAGTCGGGCGCATCTCCTTTGAGACCGGGACAGCTACCCCCACTCACTCTAAGGGTGTCTGGGAGTGTGCGCACCAATAGTGGGGCATCGTTAATAACATTATAAATATTAACGGATGACAGTCAGTGGCATTTCACATAATGTGAAAGTTTCGACACTGTCATGGGTGCAGTAATAGAGGCACCAACTAAGGGATTAGTGATTGAGCGAGTGGCAAGTACACGCACACAAACGAGGATCCGCAAGGGAAGACACAGACGACAGTCTTCAAGCTGTCGCGTCGCACCCTTGAAAGCCTAAGTGGCCCCCAATTTCTGTGACGCTGTAAGAATGTCAATATTTAGAAGCCAGTGGTGCGCCGCGCAATCTTAAACTGACTCAGCCAGTTTTTTTTTATTGTAAAAGCAATACTACTCTAGGTTTCGAGCCTTCAGCATAGCGCGGCGGTAGCCACGTCTTACCCATGTGATGCTGTGTCGTCACACCCCACGTGACACGAGGGTGAGAGCAGGGCTACTCAAGCGGTCGGCGCAGCGCGGCGGTAGCCATGTCTTACCCACGTGACGCTGTGACTTTACATCGCACGTGACACAAAAGCGAGAGATGGGCTCCCAACTCAAGCAGTCGGCGTGGCGCGGTCAGAACCGCGGCTCAGTTGGCAGGAGCTGCCAACTTGGGTATCTCGTTTCACATGGGACGGTTTATCAGAATCAACATGCTAGGATCCTGGCATTCACTTTACACCTATAGGCCTCTAAGGCACGTTCATACGCTTGGTTTAAGCGGAGCTTTATATGTGGGCTTAGGAAGAAGAAAAAGGGAAGAAGAAGAACGCTCGGTCACCCGCAGCTAATGCTTTCGCTCAATATTTGGTTCAGCAGCGTTGAACGCTTGTGATTTTATTCAAAATCCATTTGTGAACATTGAACCGTAGATTCTAGGTGAAGCTATTGTTAATGTTATTACACTAGCATTGTTTTAAGATTCATATTCCAATTGTCTTCATTTTATTATTAGTCGTGCTTTTGTTCAGGGAAGGATGTAGATGCCCCATGGTTAATTTTTGTGTCACAGCAGCTCTAAACCGTATCCGTGTAACCAGAGAACAGTGAGAAATGTCTCGGGAAGAAATGTCTAGACATTTCACTGCTCACTTCATTAACTCACAAATTTTATGACAGAGCTTGAACGTTCATTTGCACTCTTTTGCATACACTTTGACTGTTGATCAGAAACAAAGACTAACTCTGACTGTGCCTAGCCTCCCCTTTTTCTTCCCCTCTTTAATACCCTTATCCCTTTTCCCCAGTGTAGGGTAGCCATCCGGAGGCCTTTCTGGTTAACATCCCTGCCTTCCATCTTCATCCCAATCTATCTATCTTGGCTGCTGGTCAATGCATTTTTAAGTTTTAACACGTAATTATTAACATGTAAATGATTCCCATACGTGTTTTAGAAACAGTTTCTCGGCATGTGTCTAGTATATTTGTTTACATCACTGTACGCTTCATGTATGTTTATCCCAACATGTGCCTCTGTCACATAACTGCGGATCAAGGCGCAATAAAACGCGCATAAATAAACGTTCGTATCACCAGTTGTTCAAGCGGCGATGCCATAGCCATAAAACGTCCCAGCTGCCATTAAACTGAAGGCAGTCTTGTCACCACTACAAAGGAAGTACAATACAAGTACTCACGTCTTAACTCTACTTAGGCCGATATACTGATGTATCCTTAGATAAGCACCAGACGCTTATTCGGAGTATATCATTATTCGTCGGCGTTCTTTTTTTGTTCTTCATTTTCTTCTATGGAAGACAACAGCCATTTTGCTACTGAAAGAATTTATCTAGACGTGTATACGGACTCAGTCAGATGGCTCCAGTTTTCTCTTTTACAGGTAGAAAAGGATAAAGGAATAACTGCTTTATTCAGCTTGAAACTAATCTTTCCAGTATCAGTCTTTACAAATGCAGTTTTTTCTTTTGAAGAAACTTTCGCGGCAATGAAGGAAATGGTCACATCAATAAGCTGCAACCATATTTTTAGGTCATTTGTATTTTCAGTGAGGGCAGTGAATAATGAATTGCGCTGATGGTATCACACGCATCATTTCGCGGACTGGAATGCTGTCCGCTCAGAGTGCGCAAATGTACGCATGCTGAGATATGCAGCCACGCCTGTCGTGCCATACGTAAAGTAAATCAACTTGGGTCGGCCATGCATTTTAATTTCCAGCCTAGCATCACGTGTCTTTGGCGTGGCAGACAATACCAGCGCTACGTGTGATACTCCCTGTATAAAAACTTCAACGGTTGTACTACTTTTACATTCTGCTTTACTCCTGTTCAGTGCCGAAAATCCATTCACGTATTCTTGAAAAAAGTCTTGCTTCACTGTGGCTTAATATGTTCCATAAACCGCAGCAAATGAGCGTTCCTCAAGATTGGCCGCATGGTTTCACTTATCTTTGTTTCTAGTGTTGTCATGTATAATGGCGACTACCTTGTTGTTCATTGTTGTTTAGCTTGGAACGGAAGCGGACAAATGAAAATTGAGCTTCAACTTTGGCCCTATACGATATTGCAGACTTGCATAAGGTTATACCTCTACATGTTTATCTCCTGAAGCCCTATGCGTTTGTTTTTTTTTTTTTTTTTATGCTTCAACGTGGTATCAATTTTCTGTTAATGATTGTTCTGAGTTAACTTCTGCCGCCTTCTCTCTTTTTTTTTTTTTCTCTCCCTTCAAAACAGCTGCTCCAATTTCTTCATTTGTAGAACAGTCTTTGTTGCTACTTTTTCCAGAGCCTGCAATAACGACGATACTTTCTTACAGCGGAAAAATGTGGGTGGAAACAACATTGTCTCTAACTCTAAGCACTTTTTGTGCTTGGTAATTTAATGACATGCTTTTGAAGCCACAAGGTTTCGCGTGAAGAAACAAAATTATCAAGCTGACAAATAAATACTGCTTGCGAACCTCAACGCCGCATTTCGGGCGCCGATGGCTTGGATCAAGTTGTATAGACGAAAGCGCTCCCATTGTCCACAATTGTTTAGAGGTCACCTCTTCACGATGCTCTTGCAACGGAATGACTTGTTCTCTTTTTTTCAGCAGTTCAGCACGTTTTGCTTAATATGTGTCGTAGCTGGGACATGATAATAGCAATACAAAAAAGTACCTTTTGGTGTAAACGTTGCTCGAAATTCTTGTTGTTCTTACGCAAATTAAATGGCATCCTCCTCCGCGAGACTACATGGTAAAATAATGCTGAATATTTATATAGCTTTCGTCTCCAGCCGGAAACAGTCTAATTTCCTTGTCTTTTTATTTTTGTTGTAAATTATCTAACACTGTCATCATTTTGTTTTACTCCTTTTTTCACTCCATGCGTGTGTCAGTCCGGAGCGACCTGTGCAGGGCCGTTTATGCTTCCTCTGCTCCTTGTTTACGCTACCCGAAAGGTCCAGCAAGGTATGACCATAACAAGCCATTGTAGCATTTTCGATGAAGCTCTTTCTACGCTGAAAGCTGACATGGCATTTATGAGCGTTTAATAGCAGTCAGCCTTCAGCGCTATAGCAGGCCGCCTTGCGTAAAGATCGGCGAAAACAAGCACAAATAAATAAAGTTCGCTCCTGCCGGCACACGTGAGCCGGGAGGAGGACGCACCTAATCACATCTTCTGACATGTATTTTCGGCAACATCTGCAGTTTGCAGCACTATTCATCATCGCAGGCAGAGGACTTTGCATGCTCACTCGCTAAGCCCAATCCCTCGGACCTGACAGTGAAGGAGCTGACCTTTATGTTTTGTGTGCTTTATTGTATTTTCCTCTCTAAACCCTGTTTTCCTGTACTTAGAGAGGCATCATTTTGCGCTGACCACTGAAGCTTCCGATAAATCCTCCTCTTTTGGCCACTGGCAGGTGTGTGCCGCTCATTAACGTTAGGTGGGATCATCGAGTGCACCATTCGTTGCTGCCTTGCTGCGGCTCGCAAGCGGTACATCACTCTCTGCCTAATTGTAGGAGTGCCGCTCTAACTACGCTTTATTTCATTTGCTCGCTTCGTTCCATACAGCTGTGTCTTTCTTTTGAAGCTTCACTACGCCAGCCAGCTCGAGCTTCAGCATCAGTGTCGTTGGGTGTCGGCAGCTGGGATGGATCCGCTCTTACTTGACTTAAGGTTGCCTGACGTTATGTTTGACCGGAGCTGCCAACTCGTCCTCTCCTTTCATATGGGAGGGTGATATCAGACTCAGCCTGCCAGGACCGTTGCTTTCGCGTTACCCCTAGGCCACGCAGGCACGTTGATACGTCTAGGGTAAAGCAGGGCCTTAAATGTGGACTGGTAAATTGCACTACGCTATCGATTCATGAGCTTAAAGGCGAGATTAAGTGCCTCATAATTCGGCTACAGTGGTAGACAGGCAAAACAAGCTTCCGCTACCATCTAGATTTAACCAGAGCTAGACTACAGCTATTTTTCCTTTCCTCTTCTTTCTTTCTTTCTTTCTTCCTTCCTTTCTTTCCTTCTTTCTTTCTTTCTTTCCTTCTTTCTTTTTTCTTTCTTTCTTTCTTTCTTCCCTGTCTTTCTTCCTTCCTTCATTCCTTCCTCTTTCTTTCCCCTCTGTTGCTATATCATTTAACACTCGACATATTTGCGTACAGTATGTGATGCTCTTTTAACGCGTCGTTTATTCCTGGAATGAACGTTTTTTTTGTAACTTATTCTTAAGAACTTACATAAATTATGCCTTCTTTCTTTTTATATTACTTGGTCTTTGTTGCGCATGCCTGCGAGTTATTTCAATGAGTTTAGATTGGAAGTATTGCTAGGAGGAACTCAACCCTTAAGGAAGCCAACGACAATACCTAAAACAGTTTTCTGTCAAATAAATGGATCCCGTTCGACAGCAATTTACAGGAGAGAGTCAGAATTGCGACAAATACTCTTTACTTTTGTCATAATGTGAGGTTTTTGTGTAGTACTTTTCCGTTCTCTGTAATTATGCAGTATTTTTCTGTTGCAACTATACAAAACTGTGATGTTGCTACAGAAATTCCAGCTGTCACAACATGCTCATTGCCGAAAACCGTACAGAAATTATATTGCAACAACAGCAAATTTTATCTAGCTTTTTCCGCTGGAATGCTATAGACCTCCATAAATAGCATGATACTGAGCTGAGCCAGTTGGTGAGCTTGCTTCGCAGTACATCGTACTGATGTTATTGTTGTTTCTTCTCCCGACAAAATGTTACACGCAGCGAAAGCATTGAAAAGTACAAAAATGGCACCTGAAATGGCACCGGCTTTCCCTGGTTTTACTGGTTTTACTGGAACTTCCAGTGTAGGTTCTCCTTGGTTTGCTGGTCATTTTCGCTAATTTCTGAGCAGGTCAATGTTTCACTGCAGCACAAAAGAATGTTTTTCGTGGTCTCAATCTTGGATATTTTGTGCGGGTAACTCTAGGTGCTGGACATCACTTGAAGCACGGCAGTCTATGTTCGCTCTTTGTTTGCTGCGAAATAAAAGTTAGAGTTTGTATTTGAACGTTTCATTCGAATAGCAACACAACTGCAACTTACAGTCGCCAGTTTAAGCCAATCGAAGCCTGCCGGACAGGATTTGTCGTCACGTACAGGTCGTCATAGGTTCGTCTGCCATCGCTTAATTGTTGGTCGAAACCTGTACCTTTAATTTCGGTTCCCTGGTTTTAAGGCTTTTAAATATTTCATGTTTTGAAAAACGAACTTTATAACGAAAAGATGGGCCTGTAATGTATTTAATATGATTATAAACCCAAAATTATGAGAGAGAAAAAACCGGACATGCTCTTTAAAAGGTATTTTATTAATAACAATCTTCTTACTCTCAGTTTATGAGCAGGTAAATAAAAGGAGCTACTTTATCCCCGATTTGTATGTAAGTCATTTCGACGACTGCAGGTGGAAAGAGTGGACCGTGACAGTAAGTCGAGGCACTAATGCTATAAGACAACATATTATAATTCACCGTTATTTACGAGGATTCATCAGAGCCATTTGTGTGCGTAAAAATTAACAGATATAGTGTGCGTACCGACAGCTATGGAGATCGACGTCACCCCCTCGGAACTTTCATGCTGAGCGGGCACTTAGGATAAATTCGAGAGAAACTGGGTGCATTTAAAGTGGCTCCGCAATATTAATGACTCTGTTGGGAAATCGCCTCACCACTGCTTATTGAGGCTGTATACGTGTACCGACTAACAGGGGGCTTCAGGAATTTTATCGCTAAACTTTATCTTTAATGCTTCGACGACACGACGAAATTAAAAATGCACAAGTTATTTGTGCTAGTGGCATGTGCAAGGTAACCACACGCTAAAAATTCAATGTCCACTCCGAAGCTCTAGTATGCCACGTTTAAATTGACATTTGACAGTTGATAGCGGTGTGGTACGGACGCGTGTTTCATCGCTCCTCTGATTGCACATGGCGACCGGAAACGCACGGACTGGCGACTGCGAGAGCTTCCGAATAGATGAGTTATTTCTTTTATTAGTTTTATTTAGTTTTCAACTAGTTAGACTAGGGGAGGCTAAAGAATAGATTTTAGCTCTTTGTCTTAGTACCCTGGCTTTCGTGCCGGCAGCTAGGTTTTTTGCCGTTCATTATTAAACTATTTTGTTAGCTTGTCAGTTTTTTTAGATAGCAAACTAGGTGATTTCTAGGTGATTATAATTCGGAGAATTTATTCGAACGCGTGTTTGCTAATCATATTTATTTTTCCTTTAGAGTCTGTATAATTGAGAACTCATAGTACAAATAGTTCAGTTGATATAGGCTTAAGATGTACAACCAAACGAAGGTTAAGTGCGGGCAATGTGAGGCGCAGGTTAATCTGAACGAAACGTGTTTCGACTCGGTAAAGGGCGGTAAAGGGCGGTAAAAGGAGATATGGGCTGGGCATCTTTCGAAGTACGGGAAGCTCAGAGTAAAATATTATATGGTCGCGTCTCGATAGAACGCCAAGGAGGGCCTAAGATAACAAGGTTTTAATAGTCGACTCGAACGAGTCTTGCGCTCAAGCTTCCTCTTTCTTCTTCCAGGCTCGCGCTTTTTCTTCCCATTCGTCATCTTTTGCGTACTCTTCTAGGCGGCAATATGAAGAATGCCTGGGGAAATTGGACAGTAACAGGTGGGCAGCTAAAGTATTTAAATAGCTATACTTAAAAATCGTTAGCTCAAATGGAGGAAAAGAACTAGGAAACTAATCAGTAAGTATGCCGGTCACAAGGACGAAGAAATAAAGAGCGCTAATCAACAGGTGAAAAACACAGTAGGTAATACTTGTATAAATTCTATGGAAAAGAAACAGAGTGTGGAGCTATACCGAAAGCGGAAAAGGCAGATCAGGAAGGAAGCTTTCTTTCATAACTCAAGAGGCAGTGCCCTACTATTTGAAGCTGGATCAGGGTGCCTTAGAACACGCAGCTACAAAAAGAAATTTAACAATGAGGATGACGCATGTGCTGAATGTGGTACCTCCAGTGAAACAATTGACCATATTATACTCGAATGTAATGGTATACATCCAGAAGTCGATGCAGGCGCAGTCACTCTTCCTGAAGCTCTGGGGTCTAGAGACGCCAGTGGTCGGGGGAATGAACCTGCGGTGAAAGCTAGCGAAAAGCGATTGGAAGATTTGGTGACTTAAAGCACAAAAGTGACATAATGTTAGTAATGTAGAAACAAAAATTCTATAAATGGAGTGATGATATAGATAACCGATCTAAAACAATATTCAAAATATAGGAGAAAAAAAAAGAGCATGATAGCAACTGCTACTATCCCGTTTCAAAGGAGACGCTCCTATATTATCCCAATAATCGCGACTAAAATGGTTATCGATGTGCGCATGGCGATATGTGCACAATTTGCTTCGCTACTAATTCCTCAACTCGGCTCTTCCTCGTGAAAAAATTACAATAGGTGTCCTATAAATTCAACAGTGGTGGCGTACTGGTGGGAAGTGCACGGGGCGCATATATATATATATATATATATATATATATATATATATATATATATATATATATATATATATATATATATATATATATATATATAAATCCGGCGTTGGCACTGTGAGCTAAATATCACTATCAGATGGTAGTTGGCAGCTGACGTAGCCGAGAATTGATTCTTCGATGGCTTGCGTGACTTAAACGAGGCCACATGAAGGTGCGACCAACTGGGATTGCTCATTTGAGGCGCGAAAGTGCATTAAAAATCAACCTTCCCTTAGAGGCCTAATCAGACATGTTCATAGAGTCTCGTTAAAGCGACGCTTCATAGACCTCCTTCACTTTGGCTACGTCACGAAGATGCAGTGGCGTTGTCGCCGTTACTAACTTTCGCGCGGTAGGCAGAACAACTTCAATTGCTTTTGCCTGCCATAACTGCGGAGTGCTTCGCTGCTGCCGAAAAAAAAAATAACAGAGCACCATACTGACTAGTTACGTCACCGTGGCATGTTCTCAAATGCACAGAAAGGAAAGTTTAGGAAGCTTGCACATGTTTCTTGCCGACGAAGGTCGGCGTCAATAGTGGGCCGCTGCGGTGAAGCGCGAAGGCTGCTCATCGACGCCTGCTCATGGAATATGCGGCAGACAATTTGTCACGGCTAAGTTGGAGCTTAATCACTTTAACGCCAGTGCACTCTACCTGCTTAGAGGTCGCAAATAATTTCAGTTTGAACTTCTCCAAGACACGAAATGAGATCTTGGCACTGTTTTGGTGTGGGTGCGACTGCTCACGTAGTAACGTATATCTAGACGAGGAAGCCAGTATATTATAATGCGTAGGCGTGTTTCTTGGTTGGAGAATGAGTATAGATGCCCCCGAACCATAGAGCGACTCGACGCTAGCGAGGGTCTTCCGGTTTACCAACAACGCCCATTTACCGCTCGGTGTGAAGAATGGTCCGAGAGTGCAATGATGTTTCGAGCGGAATGCTTCGTACGCGGTTTGCGCGCGCTGTTTACGAGCGAGAAAAATCGTCGTCTACTTACTCGACAGAAAGTACTTGTAAGCATCTGAAGCTTTGTAATTCTCGACGCTTTCCGCCGCTAATATGCTGAGCGAAAACAGCAAATAGGTAACAACCTTGCTCATTTTCCTGGCGGGCAACAACGCTTCGCTTGTGCGCCTTGAACCCATTCTCCGTCTGGTACGGAGCGCGCGTCCGGACGCTGCACACTCTGGAGGTCCTTTTTCCGTGTATATTTTGTCCTCTCCGCTGAGGCTCACGAAATACTCACATACGAGGGTTTACGTGAACACGACAAAAGTCTAGTCTTTTTTAGAGGGAAATGGCAAAAACGCAGAAGGAGATGGTAAACCCGCTACGCGTTTCTCATTCAAACTCGCTCTTTCTCTCGAATGTCGACCCGCATTCTTTTGAGTTCATGTACGCGTGGCTATAGCACACGGTTATTTCGTCTGCCAAAAACGCGCCTGGACATCGCAATAAGACGCTCTTGACAAGCTTGGCCACAAGGCCGCAGCTGCCGTTGCCGTGCTTTTTGCGTATACCGTGGAATCGCAGACTGCAGCGCCACTTCGTTCACCTTGCTTGTTTGTAAGCATGGAGGAAATCTATATGTCGGGTGGTATAGCCTACGCTATCGCGTCATGCCGGATCTCAAGTGTCCCCCATAATTTTTCAAATATATTTATTTACTTCATCTATGTTCGATCAAACACTCTGTCATGCCAAGCAGAATCGTTCGCGAGCAATCTCATATGCCGCGCATGTTTTGCAGAAAATCGAAAGGCATAGAATTAAAGCAAGCCGTAGTTCAATATTCCCGTCCTCAGCTGGAATAATCAAACATCGGAAAAGGGGAGGAAGTACACAGGCAGTCCGGAAAACATTTTGTTTAAATATTCAAGAGAAGGCTACGCGAGAGCTGCGCGCTCAGCGATGAAAATAGCTTCGGGCCTACCGTTTCTTGGTCTATTTCTTCTTCACGCGGCCAAGGAAAGTCAAGCTACTTATAGTTAATAACATAGAGAGTACGCACGTGCTCATGAAAATTGCACAGGATGGGAAAAGAGTTGGGCCGCATATAATTCCAAGAGTGAGGAGACAAGAAAATAATTTTGTTGATTGCCGTACAGCCAGTAAGTACAAAGAGATGTCTTCGCCGTAGGCGGCATTCCCATTCCTTCACTGACGGAGCTGCGGTGTTGTGGAGCATATAAGGCTTACATATCACGTTTAGTCAACCGATTAAACGGTGGCTGGGTATGACAACCGGAAAACCAAACAAAAAGCAAAGACAGTCTGTCAAAGCCCTCAAGGTGAACACAATGCGGGGGAGGGGGGCGGATTTTAAACTTTCTATGGGTTACTATACGTGAGGTAAAGGTGAGCTCTTCGTGAGTTCTAAGGAAGACGAGAAGAAGGAAAACACTGAAAAAGGAATGCCTTGAAAGCTGTCCTATCTATCGCTGTATATTTAAAAGCTGTAACTTGCGAGTGGGCTCATTCGAAATCATTCGCCACCTTTTTATTAAAATGGTGTTTAAACGATGAAGAGAGAAAAAAAAACGCAAAGTTAACAGAAAGCGATTCTGCAGTACAGCCGCAATACTTTGGAAGAACGCTTACTGCACGGAGAAAAAATACTTTATATTCTGGTTTGATATTTTATCGGATACATTTAAACAATATTTGCGCACATTTGAAAAAAATGCTCGTATTTGCCGCCAAAATGTAACATCATTTTCGTTTATCTGTGCGCACATGAGAGGACTAGAGCATTCTCGACTACATCTACCCGTACTGCTGGGGGAGTAAGCCGGAGCTGGATTCGTTGTCCGCTCGGTTTCTTCATCCACGTGCAAGGCGGCAGCTTCGTTTCTATCGAATCCAAAGCTGGCGGGTGTGCACACGGTCTTGTGTCTGTCGTTTAATGGGTGCTTCCCTTCTCCTGTCAGCAAGGCTTCTACCATTGTGGCGACTAATACGGATGTTTTTTGTTTGTTTTTTTAATCTACACGCATCAAGTTTAATTTACCGGAAACATGTCAAAACTTATGCCCTCATTGCGGGAATGCAGACATCGACACTTTGACCACGTAGCTTGAGAATGTTCGAGTAGAATGCGAGCAGTTCAAATGCAACGCTCTACACACGAGCTGTGAGAGGCAGCCCTGTCACGCTTGGGGCACGGAAAACCAGCGCAAACTGATTTATTAGGCTCACGAAGCAGCACAAGCCACCGGCTTCCTGAACTGAGGATGCACAGCGGATGTATGCAAAAATTAGGGCGGACACTTAAGCTCCGCATTTAAAGGTATGAGGCGATAACACGTGCCCTGGCCCTGGCAGGCGGATTCTATATCATCCTCCGATATGAAAGGAGAGACCCAAGTTGGCAGCTCCTGCCAAATAGTATAATGTCAGGCAACCCTACGTAAAGTCAGTGCGCGGCCATGTCAGCTGCCAGCTACCGCGTGGACGCGCCTTGCTCGCGATTGTTCACTCACAACACTAACGCCGGCGGATGGAACCGACGCAGGATTTTCGGTGAACGGGGCCTTTAACGCCATCGGTTAATCTTTTCGGCTAATTAAGATTCCGCCCGTCCGTTCGTTCTCAGCAGCATTACCTTAAAGCATCACCTCAACTCCGGTTACAAACGTCCATCTCGTCAAGCAGAATAAAGAAAGTTGGCGGCTCACTCGGCCAGGAACAAAAGACCGAGAGATCGCATTTTTTTCTTATTTAAAGTAACACATATGACATGATTTTAGCAGTTTTCCATTTTTTTCTTTTTTTCTTTTTTTTTCATGATGAAGATGCCTGACGAAAGCAGAAGTGAATAGGTTTCGGCACGCTGGGGTTTTAAGTTTAAAAGGACCTGACAGCACACCATTAAATATGGATGAAGATGAGACAGGAGTCAGCGCTCACCCTGCCTCGTCCCCAATTAATACTGCGCTTTGGTGTCCGCTTGTAGACGGAGAAAGGAGGAAGCACATCACGAGTTTCACCTTATAAAAAAGCTTCTCCTCGCCGTCCATGGCCTCGTTCGCCTACTCGCATGCGCTAGCGATGTGGAGGAAAATTTAGGACCCTAGATGATTAGTATTCTCCTCAACGTCGTGTTTTTTCGGTTTCACTTGATCAGTCCAACTGCTCGCCCACCGTAGCCACACTGGTGCCGCCAACTTAGGTAGCTAAGAACGGCGCCAATACAGCGCTCCGCCTGATGCTGATTTCATCTGGGGAATAGGCTGAAAAAGTGCAAAACTGCTATCCAGGCATCATATATTTCATAGCACAGGAGGCGCGCAAGTTAGTTTCAAAAGCCGTGCCGCTTGGCAGGCACGCCGCTTTTTGGCCTGCACCCCCGCGTCGCTGCCTACCGCAGCGCTACCTTTGTTTACAAATCTGATACCCTGATATAGTTCTGATATAGTTCGATGGATATCTGATATAGTTCGATGGAATGATATTATCATTATTGCCCAGGCTATCATTTTTTTGTTTGCCTTTCTCACTGCATACACACGTCGGCTGTTCAAGAAAAATTTAACAAAGCTTTGAAAAAAGATGGTATGTATTAGACCTGTAAAATCAACCAAGGGGCTCTTCAGTGTCGCATGACCTAGTCTCAAGTGTATGTTTCGTTCTCCAAGGTTAAATAATAAATAACGTTTGTTCAGCTAACTTGCCGCCTCGAGAACAAAAATCTCAAATGGATTTTTGCCGGCCTTAAAAGATTATTCGCATAATAAAATACCATCCACATGGACGCGGTGCTGCTTTATCATCCCAAGACGCGCCTCAGAGAGCAAAGTCTGCATTTCTTTTTATCGTTTTTATTGCTCTTCCCGGTGGGGCTTTATGTGCGCATTGAGCTAAAAACAAGTGCCGTCAGTTGTACACCTGGTGATTTGATTTTTAAAGACCGTTGAATAAAGTTTCATAATTGGCACCTTGCCACAAACATTTCAGATAGCTATATATATATATATATATATTCAACATCTACAACTTTGATTTGACATTGTTCCTGAAGCCAATACTTAAAAAGTTAGCTCATCGTTCTTAACCAATTAACTTTCGACAGAGAAAAGAAAACTACTGACTAGGCCAAGCTACTCTAAACGGCCCTCAGTTTGTTTCATCAGTCTTTGGGACTCCAGGAATGGAGTCATTTATTGAAGCATTTACGACTTTTTCATGTTCTTGCTCCTGTCGGAGCCGGTCGTCAGCGAAGAGGCCGTGTTAATAAATTAATTAAGGCACTCGCAGGGGACGGTCCTTTAAAGAGAGCTTAACTTCGTATCTCAGATTTAACCCGAAATGGTGGAAAAAAAAAAAAAAAAAAAAAAAGGTGTTTGGATGATCGGCTGCGTTATAGAAAAACCAAAATTGTTTTTATCCCACAATGGCAATAATGCATCTTCTTGGTTATGATTAGCTGTCGCATGTTGTCACCTTGCTGTGTAGGAATAAGGGACAAGGCTATTTCTAAATCACTGTCCTGGATAGTTCACAGAAGAATCGATAAGAAGAATATTTCGCGAATAAAAAGAGAGGGAAGGGGGGCAAGAAATGACAGTGAAACTCCACTCTTTAGTTTATATACTGTGATTTAGTTGAAGTGATTGTAAACCTTTCTTAGTTTGAGTTTGCGAAAATTTTGGGACCGAGCAAAAATTTTTTCACAGGCTTTTGCTTTTTCCTTCATTTTTAACGTCGATCGCTTTGTAATGCCAACGCCGACAGAATAGCATGCACCATTAATGTGAATTCAATAGTGTCACTATAGAAGCGGAGACACCTAAAATTCTGCAGGCTGTCCTCGTCTTGAAAGCGGCAACTGGCTTTCGTATCACGCTTCTATAAATTTTACAAATCGTACTCTGCCTACGCCGCTTTCCAGTGGACGTCCTCACGCGCATTTTACAACGTTGCCCGCCATTGAATTTGCCTGATTAACTTAAAGCACAAAGCGCACACAATTTTTCCCGGATTTCTCGAAACACCAAATAAAGGCTTCATTGGGCGTATTTTAATAAAGCCCCTATAATCATGTGCTCGGGTAGAAATAGTGTTTAGGCCTTACTAAAAAAGCAACCGTGCATCCCTCACGCATTGAGAAAATATGACTGGAGTTTATAAGCACGATATTTCTTTCTATATTATTTCGTGAAAACTTCTTCTCTAGCACGTCTTTTTAATGTGGTAAATTAGCGTCCCCACCAAAGTAAAACGCCCTCACCTTAAGAGGAGAAATTCTCAGTTTGGCCGAGAGTGTGGTGACGTGATATATGCCGCTTAACCACTAACGGCCATTCATAGAGCAGTATCAACGGCAGTCAAATTCAAAAATGCCCCTTCACCCACCCTAAACGTCCTGGGTCCTGCCTCAAACAACGAAAAATTTTTAAATTCTCCGTAGTGATGCCTATACTCCAGCACCGATGGGCGTCTGGTGATGTGCTGAATGCAGAAATGAAACTTGACGCAGTCACATGAAGAAAAAAACCGCTGAGAACTTTAACGATATCATTATCTTACTTCTTTATACATGTTCAATGGAATTGCTGCAGACAAATAGGTCTTCGGACACATGTGCACACAGAATTTTCATAACCGTGGTCGACGACAAATGCGTTTCAGATTTAAGCAGCTTTAAGCATAAAATAATTTTAAGAAAGTTGACCAGAGCAAGCGGCAATACTTGTTTGACTCCCATAGGCCTGCATTGTAAAAGTAGCTCTCGCCAGCGGGCGTCGGAATTTTAATTATTGAGCGCTTGTGCAAACGCTGACGGAGCAGCGCGAGGGATGGCGCCATGACGGGCTGGAAGTATATAAAGCCCCTCAATAAACTAAAAGTAGCGCCATCTCCTCTCTCCTCCTCCGGCGGCGCCGCTCCTCCTCTCGCATTTCGACCGTGGCTCCACCTACGCGGGGCGCGACCAGCGCGCGCGCTCTCCGAAGCATTCGATGAAGCCTTCATCGATGAAGCCTCCGGCCTATTCGATGAAGCCAGACCTTCCTCCCAGCAGCATTGCGATTCCCGGATGGTATTCTAAATAACCTCTTGCTATCCCGCTCAGTTGTGCTGCACCCGAATGCGCAGCAAGTCGGCATTTGAAACAAAAGACTTCAAAGGCCAGCGAAAAAGAGGTGCGAACCGCAGCAAAATACAGCAAAACACACGGCGATATGTGCCGCGCGCGCGCCGCCCGCCCCGCTGGAAAGGAGGAAGCCGCACGCCCAGCAAAAAAAAAAAGCGCGCGCGAGCACGTGACGGCGCTCGGCCAATGAGAGGGTCAAAGCGACGAAGGAGAGCGCCGGAGAGGAGGCGGGCGGCAAACTTCACATGTTGGCGCTACTTTTAGTCTATTGAGGGGCTTTAGAAGTATAGCCACCGTCGCGACGTAGTTAGCAGCTAACGAAAGCTTTACTCTGAAATTACCGACAACCCTGACACCGGCGGCCAACTGCACAAAAATATCGTCGACTAGCCGAGGCCCGTTAGCACCGGGGGAGTTGTTTCAACCTACCGTGAGGAAATTTAGGGAAACCTACATGTTATCGCCTTATCGCAAGCCGCTTTATCCACCGCGCAACGACTGACGAGGTATCCGAGGGTCGGGTTGAGGTAATTTATGGCTATATATGCAAACCTCACCGCGATGTGGTCTTCTATTCTTTGGCTCTCTAATTGCTCCTAACGGCCGCCAGGTTATGGCGCTAACAGGGAAGTTCACTGGCGTCACCTCATCACCTCCAGTTTAATTCGAGTTTAGGCTGCCCTACATTCCAAGCACGAACTTCGTCCTTTGACAGCCGTGTACAAAGAAAAAGGTCGACTGTTGCGGAAGAGATACAAGTAGAAGATATTTTATGTCCCGGCACACATACCGATAGCGGCCGCCTCATAATCTCATCAGAATGCGCATTCACGGACATGCCGGCCATGTCCGCCACCTGCATATATTGATCCACACCAGTGCGCAGAGGAAAGCTGAAGGCTTGAAGTGTCAAGTCGGACTGGAATTTTTTCACAGCCTGCAAGAGCGGCTCAAGAAGAGCGAAGTGGTTAGAAATAACATAGCAGTAAAAAGGAAAACGGAGAATAGGTGCACACGCTCTGTGGAAGACACACCTCAAGGACGTAGAAGAACCAGCGGATATCGATCGGTATGTTTGGGAAAGGTGCAACAGAACAACAGCAGAGAAGAACGGGATAGGGTGGTGTGTTAGTGATGGTCTGGCGTGTGTGTGTGTGTGTGTGTGTGTGTGTGTGTGTGTGTGTGTGTGTGTGTGTGTGTGTGTGTGTGTGTGTGTGTGTGTGTGTGTGTGTGTGTGTGTGTGTGTGTGTGTGTGTGTGTGTGTGTGTGTGTGTGTGTGTGTGTGTGTGTGTGTGTGTGTGTGTGTGTGTGTGTGTGTGTGTGTGTGTGTGTGTGTGTGTGTGTGTGTGTGTGTGTGTGTGTGTGTGTGTGTGTGTGTGTGTGTGTGTGTGTGTGTGTGTGTGTGTGTGTGTGTGTGTTTAAGCACAAAAAATGACCGACAGCTAGTTAGCAAAAACAACTGTCTCTTCTTGGCGTCGTATACCGAACATAGTGCCGACCGTTTCTAATGTCAGGGTCAGGTGCCAATGATGGAAGACCATTGAACAAACGCACACTATCATTTGTTCTTCATTAGGCTTCCGAGCAGACATCTTCCTCCTTGGGCTTATCGCAGCCGCAGCTACTACTCCAGCACACAACTTTCAGGAGTGGCTCGCACCATAGCCTCTGCTGTCCAATGTCTAATGTACCACTTCCAATTTGCCTTATGTAATGGAAAGATTTGTTCAGGCGAGCCGCATAAGGAGCTTTAGGACAGCGTCACGACCATGATCGATTATGTAAGAAAGCAAATGCAATTAATTAGTGAGGCTGTCCTAGTACAAGATCATGTTGTACGTCGCTAGCAACTGAACCCAGCAATAGGTGTTTAATAAATGACAAATAAATTATGAAGACTGCAAATTAATATAGTAACTGCGTTTTACTGGGCATGCTATTTCTTTAGACCTATAATTCATTGTTTCACGAGTTTTGCAATCAGAAAAGTTTGTTGCCGACACTTAACTCGCAGATGAGTGTCTGGAATGCTGCTCGGACCATGGTTAAATTTTTATTTTCTTGCCTTTATTTTCTGTACCACGGCAGGTGCGGGAAGATAAACGATTTGTCTGCCCCTGAGGCAGCGCCGCCTGCAGTATAGGCTCCGGAGCATTAACGTAATGCCCGCGGTTGGTCTGGGCGCTCGTGAGAGCCGCACAAGATGAATTGTTTACGCCGTGTTCCCGACGCTGATCGCTCGTAGGAGATGGATCCATGCCAAGTGCACATCATTTACCCTCGCTAGTGTATGGAGTGCGGATCAACACGCTGTCTCGTCTCTAGCTCCTGCACTGTTTTCCAATTTATTTTTTATGTGTGTTTCACGTGGCCATAGCCCTGGGGTAACCTCAAAGTGGAATGTTCATAACTAGTAGCAGCTCGTGACAACGCATTTTTATAACCGCTGCAACTACTGGAAAAGGCTAATTATACGGTGGAAATAATACTTAAGGGCTCAAAGGTATGGTGATATTTTGTTAGTTTTGATATCGGCAGAGAGCAGATAGCGCTGGAAACGTGACACTGCTGTTTGCCGGTTGAGATAAAGATGCCGGTGCCAATTACATATACAGCATCTCTCCAATGCCAATAGCCACATCTCTATAGATTTAATAGCCTGGATTGATAACAGTATGGATGGAGTAAACGATGAACATCTTCACTGGTGGCACTGCTTTGCTAGCTACTTCAGGGCACGAATGGCAAAGCAGAACGGTTAGTCTAAAAATTAGTATGCTAATGCAATGCTCGTTGTCAACGGAAAGGGAACGTAGTTTACAGCAGGTGACGAGGCGTTGGTAGTGGCTGTGGTAATACACTTATTAACGGAGATACGCGCCGTGGGGTTTCAGCAACAAAACTTCGAATGAGATGGAATCGATTTGTCAAGTATCTCAGATTATGAATGGCAGTTTGCAAGCGCTCTCAAAGAATAGTATATAATAGATGTATTACCTTACCAATACTCATCCGTCGGCCAGAAACGTGAACATTAATGAAAAAGTTTCAACTTCAATCGAGAACAACCCAGGTAGCTGCTCAAAAAAGAGATGGTAAGCGTTAAGTTTGCAGAAGGGAAGCGAGCAGAGTAGGTCAGAGAACATACTCGAATTTTTGGCATTATAGTCGAAATCATGAAGAATTAACTGTAATTATAGGTGGCGAACCGGATTCCAAGGGAAGGCATGCATAGCGGAAGTTTTGCTAGACGGACAATATAAATACTGTTAATGTGACCACATGTGCCACAGGACCCTAAATGTAGAGATCTAGGAAAGGCCTTAGCCCTACACGTGGTGTAATCAGGTTAAATACGATGATGATGATGATGATGATGATGATGATGATGATGATGAGGAGGAGGAGGAGGAGGAGGAGGAGGAGGAGGAGGAGGAGGAGGAGGAGGAGGAGGAGGAGGAGGAGGAGGAGGAGGAGGAGGAGGAGGAGGAGGAGGAGGAGGAGGAGGAGGAGGAGGAGGAGGAGGAGGAGGCTAGAATATCACCGACGCCTTCAGTATCATGGTCATGAAGGTAATTCACGCAAAATAATTTTACTTAGCAAGAGCAAATGTACTTTTCTCTCGTTTTGCTTTCAACTTACTGCAATTTCCTTTTTGATTCGTTATCGTCGAGTTGTTCACAGCCGCATTTCTGATCTAGCTCTTCTTCTCCGTTCACGACGTTTTAAATGAACTCTTGAGCTTCCTCAATTCAAGTGGCCTACAGAACGCCTTTGATGATATGAGCAGTGGTTCTGGACAATTGAAGATGTCCAATGTTTCTTTAACTTTATTTCCTCGAGTTATAAATGGATATCTGTTTATATAGATGGCGTCTACAGCGCATGGAGAGCTTGTAGATAATTTCATAAGATATTATTTGTAGCACCTACGGACAACATTCACATTCTGTGAATGAGAACAAAAAATGCTGTCGTTTATTTTTGGTTAAACCAAGTATGCCGCGATAGCTTCACGCGGCTGCGCCAGTTCAAGCATTGAGTTCTGTTATATTGTTATACTTCAGCTCCATGGAGTAACTCTGGCCGGAGTTGTAAGCTCGGCTGTAACCAAGCCGTATCAATGTGCCTGCGTGGCCTAGGGGTAGCGTGAATGCAAGGGTCCTGACAGGCTGATTCTGATGTCACTCTTCCATGCGAAAGGGTTATAGACTACCGAGTTGGCAGCTCCTGCCAGACGTAATGTTTGACAACCTGACGTCCAGTTGGGCTCGGCCATGTAAGCTGCCTACTACCGCCTGTCAACAACGTGACCCCTAGCTGCTTAAAGGTCACGGCGCAACCACGATGGCGGCTCGAAAACCCGGCGTAATATAGCTCTCGCTACAAAAGTTCATACTGTCGAGGCGAACTTGATGAACCCCTATAGCGCACAGTTGCTTCACATGCTTGACCTCTATTCCGCGAAGGTGCAGATTGCAACTCGAATGTCAGCATGTCAAACCGGAAAAATCATTGCGTAATAGAAAGATTGTTAATGTCGCAGCCGACTGAACGAAGAGGTACAACCAAAACGATGAAAATAAATAACAAATTGGGACGCGCGACAAAGACGAGAGTGGGCAGTGATGCCGAATGGCCGGAAACGAACAGCAAGTTAAGGCTGACGACTTGATTGCGACCCCCTGACGCAACCCACATGGCCCAATGGAGGGAGAAGGCTGCGAAAGCGGCAGATACGAAACAGTAAGACGTGTCAAGTTTCTCGTGATCAGCGTCGCCCGATCGACTTCAGAGAGAAAGGCGCCGAGGGAATCTGATGCAGCGCTGTGGATCCGCCTCCTTACACCGGCGCCAGCAACAGTATGCCGCCAACCACCGCCGTCCGAGTCAAGTCGCAGCAAACAGAAGCCATCGATTCACTGAGCCGAGCCTTCGCAGCAGCTTCTCTGGCATCACGTGGTTCCTGACGGCCGCTGACGAGCTCGAACCACGGGAAATAAGGAGGACTGATCATGCGATAAAAGGAAAATAAAGAACGGCCAGAGAAGCGACTGCTGACTGGGTTTTAAAGGTTAAAGGTCGTCGCCTTCTTTTGTCCCGACTGCATTTGTTCCTGGGCTCTCCTTTGCTATCTTCATTTCTTCTCCCTTTGTGATTCGAGTGGCTAGTGAGGCGTTTTGGAAGTACAGTAGTACCGTGAAAACGCGGTCTGCAGTTCTGTGTGAAGCCCCAATAAGCAGCGTATTTTTGCCGCTTCTCCTTTCCCGGACCTGACAGTGCACGAATTGAGCCATCATATTGCCACTGCAACTGTTTTATTTAAGCTCCAAATTTATCAAAACAGTCGTTTATTTTCAATATAATGGTCAATTTAAAATGTTTTTTCTGCTCAGGCATCGCATAGGATGGTTCATTTCACTATAATGGTAATAATTTTTATGCATGTTAATGGCTCGGGGCACCGCTTTTGAAGTTAGGTTTTCAAAACGGCTAAGTTATCATGTTCAAGCGTATTTCTAGTTATTAAATGGCTGATTATATATCGTGGTCTAATTGCTCATCCTATTCCTCTTATTTTTAAACCAAACCTGCTATGAATGAGAAGAAAACACCAATACAGGGGTTTACACCTTATCAGCGCAACAAGAAACAGGTGACATGCATGATGAAACGATTATTTCTATTTTAAAACTGAAAGCGATAGGAAGACCATAAGCTCACCAGTTTACAAATATTTCAACGTTTTGTTACTATCCCTGCGGCTGAGTCCTTTTTTCAGTCCATTCCTTTCCGTACATGCTTGTGGACATTAAATCCAACTTTATTTTGTCCATCGTGTGTCTATGTTACAGCAGCGAATTGTTCATTTATGCCTTCCATGGCGCTCGGATTTGCAGAAATGTTCACTATGAGCACGTTCAAATGCACGTTCCAATGCTATTTTTGTGCATTGACTGATGGCGAACTGATTCGGGTGTGCCGCAAACTGTACCTCGTGAAACTTGGATCACAAACGAACCGTCTATACGACTCGTGGTTTCACAACAGATCCGCGGCTCAGCCGACCATCGCTGGATGAATCTCCCATCGTTGAGCCGCTTCGCTGATCTTACCACCTCGATGTTCTCTCACGCACTGTTCAAACATTAAACATCATTACTGCACTCACCGGTAGCATGAATATCGCCACCGTTAGGTGGGTAAAATCGTTAATATTTATAAATTAGTTTTCGAATGCTGAAGTATATCAAGGCTCATCAATCATGAGCGGCTACAATACGTGCAATGACTGATGGAGGCGGTTAAAGGAAGGGGTTGAATCATTCATAATTTCGCGCACACAGCAGCCACCTCTGCGGATGCATTTCGGGATGGGGAACGGTGTGCTCTCCAAGCGATCTAATAGTCATATTGAGCCGCCAAAGACAAACAACTCTGTATGTGAAAAGAGTCCAGCATGGCTTCTCATGCTGTTGTCAGAAATACCTGATAAAAAATAAGTTGGTTGTTGCTCAGTGAAATGGATAAAGTCCCCTCATTAAGTTTGGTACTGAAAGGTAATTCAAAAAAGATGCATTAAATACCGTCAGAGTACTTGACCACTGAGTGCGGCGTGATAGGAAGGACAGGCACAGGACAATTAAAGGCTGACGCCCATATTTGTGAAGCGCTGTATGATGCGCCAGTAAACCGCGTTTTGGAGCTATTCGTCAATGCCTGTGCGGCTAAGGCCTAAGTTATTCTGGCTTGACTTAAAAGTGCCCTTCTCTGAAGTAAGTAATTGCAACTTGGCACCCTTTTGAAGAGGGGGGAGGGAGGGAGATTCTATCGCCAACTGATGTGCGATGTGCTAAGCTAAACTTCAAAGCCTCACCATCAGGCATGGAGGTAGCCAAGTCACCTGTCAACTACCATCTGCCAGAAGCACGTTTGGAAAGAGAACCGGACATCCAGACGCACAGACAGAATGGCTTTTCGGAGGGTTGGATCGTGACCACCTTCAACAGACTGTTGAATAAAAAAAATTAGGTTAGGTTAGGTTGTGGGTTTAACGTCCCAAAGCGACTAAGGCTATGAGAGACGCCGTAATGGAGGACTCCGGAAATTTCGACCACCTGGGGTTCTTTAACGTGCACTGACATCGCACAGCACACGGGCGCCTTGCTTTTCGCCTCCATCGAAAAGCGCGCGCTGAGGCCGGGATTCGATCCCGCTTCCTTAAGCACAGTAGTCGAGCGCCGTAACCACTGCGCCACCCCGGCGGGGTGTAATGTTTTCATATACTCATGCAATAGCAGTTGCAATTGTTTCAGCCGAATTTTCGTCTCTACTGTTTACTTGTGCACAGGCATTCGCATGGCTGTGTGTGTGTGTGTGTGTGTGTGTGTGTGTGTGTGTGTGTGTGTGTGTGTGTGTGTGTGTGTGTGTGTGTGTGTGTGTGTGTGTGTGTGTGTGTGTGTGTGTGTGTGTGTGTGTGTGTGTGTGTGTGTGTGTGTGTGTGTGTGTGTGTGTGTGTGTGTGTGTGTGTGTGTGTGTGTGTGTGTGTGTGTGTGTGTGTGTGTGCGCGTGCGTGTGTGTGTGTGTGCGCGTGCGTGCGTGTGCGTGCGTGTGTGCGTGTGTGTGTGTGTGTGCGTGCGTGTGTGCGCGTGTGCGTGTGTGTGCGTGTGTGCGTGTGTGCGTGTGTGTGTGTGTGTGCGTGCGCGTGCGTGCGTGCGTGTGTGCGTGTGTGCGTGCGTGCGTGTGTGTGTGTGTGTGTGCGTGTGTGCGTGTGTGTGTGTGTGTGTGTGTGTGTGTGTGTGTGTGTGTGTGTGTGTGTGTGTGTGTGTGTGTGTGTGTGTGTGTGTGTGTGTGTGTGTGTGTGTGTGTGTGTGTGTGTGTGTGTGTGTGTGTGTGTGTGTGTGTGTGTGTGTGTGTGTGTGTGTGTGTGTGTGTGTGTGTGTGTGTGTGTGTGTGTGTGTGTGTGTGTGTGTGTGTGTGTGTGTGTGTGTGTGTGTGTGTGTGTGTGTGTGTGTGTGTGTGTGTGTGTGTGTGTGTGTGTGTGTGTCGTCAGTCACATTGCATTCACCCTAACTAAAATTCCAGCGATGCCGCCCCTGTCTCCAAAGTTACCTCCACGTTAGTTTGCTTGTGAGGAGGCTATAGTTTACGCGGCTCTCGCTCTGACGCGAATAAGCCGATCCTAAATAAGCTTTACATGTGCGTTTTAAAGCTGTTATTACCTTCCATTTAAATCTTAAAGCACAGCTGTCGGGCCCTCTTTTGTGAAGCAGAGTCCAAGAAAACGCTCTGGCAACCTTCACACGCTCGTCTTTGCCCCTTTTTTGCAGGTGCTGCCTCTGCCCAGCGACTCCCGCCCCGAGCCCGCTGACCTTCCTTCGAGCCGGGAAGGAGTGCCGGCAGCCCCTCCCCTCCTCCTCTCTCCCCGGGAAAAAGAGTTCCACTCTAGGGAGTCGTGCAGGGAGAAGAAGCCAGCATGAGCGAGGCGAGCCCCCGGCGCGAACCCGCGGTGGGCACCTCGTCGTCGCTGACGTCATCGCCTGCCTCCAACGGCGCCAGCAGGCGGACGCCCGTCATCCGCCTGCACGGGGCACCAACGCTTTCGCCGCGACCCGCGCCCAAGAAAGGTAAAACGATGCAGTCACTAGACACCGGCTGCTACTAGTTCATACACGACACATGCAGGTGCCCATACGAAGCCTTTTCGGCGTCATTAGAGACTCGTCGGCATTTCTAGTGACGCGCTATGTGTGCATCAATTTATAGGGTGATATGAGTTAGTACTGCAAACTCATGATGGACGTATACACCTTGCTGCACGACGACAGTATGAAAGACCCGCTTGTTTAGCAGCTATATCATGTGCTTTCGAGGCCAGAACGTTCTGAGGAAACTCAAATTTCTTTGAGGGTGGGAGGGCTTCGAAACCAGTCCAGTGTTACGGTCGTATTCCGTCTGTTACCATCTGCCTTCTTCTACGCAACAATTGTTGCGTAGAAGAAGGGAGATGGTATTTCTATTGCATCATACGATTAGAGGCATTAAGGCCTCTAATCGTATGATACAATACAAATATCAGGGATAGAATAAAGACGTATAAGACCAGACGTATAAAGAACACTATGCAATCGCAATTGGCACGTCAAGCGTCGAGTGACGCTCCAATCTTTACGTACCTGCGAAATACCGTTTCTAGTTCCAGCTTTTCCCACCAGCCGTCTTTCAAAGAACTCGCTTTGTTAACCTTTTATTTAGCTCAAATGAAATGAGCTCCCAAGTAAGCCCGATGGAGTAAGCAGTGTTGTCACATCTCTTAACCAGCATTTCTAGCATAAAAAGAGGGGGAGTACAAGAAAAGCGAATGTCTATGTAATAAAACTGTTTTTGTTTTTTTCTAACTCCAGCCTTAAAAATTAGTGTTGAGCTCTGTTGGCCATTTGGCGTGACGGAGGAAATATGCAAGGACGCGCATACTCACAACGATGCGGTCTCTACCTTTTTAAGTCCTGTTTTCCCCACTTTTCTATTTGCGCTTCAATACCGTTTATTGCATTTTATAGGTCCGGCGAAAACCGTAACGCATGATATGGTGGGGCATGAAAAAGGCGCCATACGCTGAGCATGCATATTGTAACACAAAATTCTTCTTTAAAAAAAATACAATAATCCAGCAATAAACAGATTCTACATGTGCTGCCAGGTTGTCGGCAATCGTAAGTAGTAAACATTATGGTAGTTATTGTTACTATGTGTAGAAGCTAGTATATCCATGCTAACCTTGTCAACAAAGCATAAGCACTAATGTTTCAGCAAAACTGGCAATGATAATTGCAGTTGTGTGAATGAGCATGATTTTCATTATAAAGGTATTAGTATTCACATGCCAAATTTTTTACTAATAGTAATCCTAAGTAATAATGGTGTGGTGTGTGAGTTATGCGTTAATTTTGGCGTACTACAAAATTATGAATTTACATGTTGATGTGGTAAGTGCCCGACACCAATGAGAGGCGCCCGTAGCGCACTTTCTGCGGTGCGAATACTTCGGATGAGACATGCATGCTATAAAAAGAAAGCTCTCGAGGCATGCAAGGCGTTGACATCGACTAGCAGTTCCAAGGGGCAGGAAATGAGGAAACCGCAGGTGAAAACGCGGCGCACAAAGGCGGCACACTCGCTGTGCACGCACATAATATCTTCCCTTTCTAATATACCCTGTAAGCCAGGCCTCCCGTTATGGCCTAGTGGTCACTACCCGTTACGCTGAGATACCGCTTAACGGGTAGTTAATTAACTACAATTGTGGAGCAGCATATATGATAAATGGCGAACATGTATGTACAGTAAATAGGCTTTTTACAATGCTAATTCCGAGTTTCGAGTATTCCGAGTTTCGAGTATTCCGAGCTCGCGTCGTTATCGAAGTGTCGCTATCTCACGTGACCTCAAGTCATCCGATTGGTCGAAACGCCGGAACCGGTTGGCGCCGCTACAGAACTGGAAGAGGTAACAACATCATGTTCCGGCCTTTCCCTCAGTCAGATGACTCAGGGTGGAAGCAACACTTTCGACAACGACGCAAACTAGGAATACGGGCCCAGGTAATTCTTATGTCACATCTTATTAAGGATTAAATGAACGCTTTAATGCAAATTATTTTCGAGCATCCATGGGTAACGAGACTTTAGTAAAGATCATTTTGTAGGTGCTCTACTATCAAGCTGGTATATTATTGTAATGACATGAAAGGTTATTCACAAAAATGACGACACGAAGTCAGTAGACACTACAGGACGAGCGCAATCATGTCGTGTCTTCGAGCCAACTAGCCCGACAATAACTCTTGCTGAAAGGTATGGTATTTCAGTAGTAGTTGTAACGCAATCACAGTTAGTAAACAGCTCCAGATAACAACTTTTGGCTACATTTTAAAGCATCTAAAGCAATGTCAGCAGCAGGTGCTCTCTTTACATTTCATTCATTTTGTTGTTGTTGTTGTTGTTGTTGTTGTTGTTGTTGTTGTTGTTGTTGTTGTTGTTGTTGTTGTTGTTGTTGTTGTTGTTGTTGTTGTTGTTGTTGTTGTTGTTGTTGTTGTTGTTGTTGTTGTTTGCTCTTTTCTGCACAGCATCAAGCCCAGACACTGAAAAAAACCGTTTGTAATCATTAATGAGCTTAATATTCCAGTTAAAGGCTCCGATCAATCAGCTACTCGACACTTTCTAGTTCATCTACTAATCGTTACTGCAGCAATTTTGTTGCTTAGTGACTGCCGCGCTTACTACGTGCACTCCATTTTCGGTCGTAAACAATTAGTAACTGCTACCATTCTTTTTGTTTCTACTACTATCTCTTTTTATTTTAATATGTAGCATTACTTCTTTTGAAAGAGTGTATGATCGAGTGGCCGTCTCAGCTTGCAGGTTGAACTGCAAAGAATACATAAAAAATAATCGTGCTGTAATACCCAAAAGTTTGGAACTGGATAAGTCTCGTAAGCTTCTGCAAGTGTAGAAGAGATAAATGATCTGTAAAATTTGTCTGCTAATTAGAGAGGAACGAGCTTTTCACAGCTTGCAACATAAGCTATCCAGCTATTACTATCGTAGTGCTTGTGGCAAAGGAAGCTGGCATGAGAAGGGCGAAATTGATAGGAAAGCGAACGAGTAGGGTGACACAGAGCGCTCGGTGTGGGCATCAAAGAGGGGGCGAGTTTTAAGGTACGATCTCTCTTACTTATCGATATATTAGAATACATGAAGCGCAAGGCTTCGAGGTAATTGCTGCAACCCGAGTGACTGCAACCTCCCAGGTGATTTTTTACGCATCACAAATAGGATCGAAATATGAGCCAGTAAAAAGCGAGCCCTTCTGGAACACCGCACTCAGGAAGGGGGGGGGGGGGGGGGGGAGGGGGGGGATTAACAACTGGCCTTTACACATGGAGCCGTCAACTGAAAGTTTGTGCCTTTTCTGCTGCGACAGGGTAGAAAACGATACAAGTAAGAGCGGGCATAATTTCAGGGGATCACTGCACACTTCAATGTCTAAAACTTCCAACTTTAATGCTAGAGCGGGCTTTTCAAGTAATCCAGTATGGCGGCATTGCGGAGGGCGTCTTCGGTGAGCAGCTCGTAGGTATAAAGCGAGCTTGTTTAATAATCTGATTATAAATACGCGCTTCTTTAGTGATAATACAAACTTTGTGTGAACTAGTTTTTATTTTTTGATTGTTTAAGAGACTATTCGAGAGACACACAAGAAACATCATTGTGGCATTTTGAAACGACAGGCCTAAAGGCGGAGCAGGAATCACATGTGGGGCAATTTAAAATCTACAGGCATTGACGATTGAGATTTCTGTATTAGGAGCGAGTGGAGAAACATAGGAGTGCAGTTTTACGCATTTAGCATCACAAGTAAGCAGTGCTCTCGGATGTTGTGATGCTTACAAGCAAAAAAAAAAAAACTAGAAATGTCACTGGGAACTATGCCTTGAGCTTTAGAATATACCAGCTTCCTTCTGTGTTCCTTCGTTGAGATAAATTTCATTCACCATGTTCTACTCGAGGGATGAACTGAAATTTCTAATCGTGTGCACAGGTAGATAGCGAGAAGATGAGATCGCTTTCCTTGCGCGCCATATTCTCAGATCAAACTATTGCACCTTGGACTCAGCCTGTAGGCTGGGCATAGAAGACATGCACCGAATGCGAGGCGACCATGAAAGAATTCTTTTCAGCCGTTATATAGTTGGACTTGAGCACGAACAGACGAAGATGAAACAAAGGTTCACCCGTTTGCACGTTCACTTTTCTGTCATCCCCCTCTGTTTGTGCTAAGTGTAACAAAAAAGAAGTCCCAGCGTTCTCAATTTATCCTCCTAGCACTTAGCGGTAACAGATTCGAACTATTCGACTCTTATCGTCCGGCCTTCTTACAGGCTTATTTTCATGTTGGCGATGGCGTAGACAGCTAATAAGGAAAATGAAATTGAATCCGAATAACCTAATTGTTCACACTACAGCACCTCCCCCTATTTCCATGATTAATAAAGAAGCATATGACCACCGCATGTAATTAGACCTGTCTTTAAAGTGACGACCATAAAATACCTCTTCGCATTGTAAAATGCGCCCGTTTATAATCATGTGCGCTCACTTTTCAGCCATAGTTCTTAACATATAGCACCTCGTATTTGCTCAAGCCCTTCGACTTCAGGTAATTTTTTTTTCTTTAGTGCCCGTTTCCTGCCCCAATAAGAGCTGCGCTATCATGCATGCATGATCCTCTAAGCATTCCACT
Organism: Amblyomma maculatum; assembly: GCF_055883805.1. Classification (NCBI taxonomy): domain Eukaryota; kingdom Metazoa; phylum Arthropoda; class Arachnida; order Ixodida; family Ixodidae; genus Amblyomma; species Amblyomma maculatum. The sequence continues at coordinate 12,272,203 of NC_139345.1, forward strand.
GATGCATGACGACTTCCTGTTCCTATGATCTCATCTGTGTTCTTCACACCAGAAAACTCACGCAACGATACTTGGCGGCTACTCGTAAATATAGCTCGAAGCTTAGAATAGCTCATAACATAACATTTAAGGGAAGGCTTCGTCAACGAAGCCTGAACTCGCCCGCAAAGCGCTCGCAACGGAACAAATGCTTTGTTTCCGCGCACGTCGATCCTCGGTCCTCCTCAGACTAGTTCTTGGTGCAGCCGCAGTGTCACGTTTATTTGCTGAAAATAGCCACTAAATTCCCCCACTACCTGCGCGCTAGAGTAAACAACTTAAAGCGCACTCAAGCATGACCACTGTCACCCATGCTCTAGGGATCCCTGGAATGGATCTCCCTATTTCAGGTGTTGTATATAGAGGACAGCAATCATACCGACGCTCTCATTGATACAGTACCAGCAAGATAACTTCCTACAACGTCGGCAAGTACCAGATGTTTTGATGCACAGTAGCGCACGCATAACCGCGCAGGTGGACGTCGTGCGTCCGAGTTCTGCTTCCGCGAGCCCCCCGAGTACGTGCACTTGGCCCCCCCGCGGTCAACTGTGTCCACTCCCCCGCCGGGCCGCAAGCGGTCCGCGTCGCTGCCGCACGTGCGCAGCCCGTCCCCCGTGCCCCCTCCGCTGGTGCGGGCCGCGCGGGCGCACCATGCGGCACAGCAGCAAGCCAGGCAGCCCGGCGGAGGCGACGAGGAAGACAACGAAGACCAACGCCGCGAAGAGAACGACGACCAGGAGGAGGAAGAAGAGGAAGAAGATGAGGAAGAGGCTGACGGCCGGGACACACCACCGCCGCCCATGGCCGCCTGCCCCGAGGAAGACGCCACAGACCCGCGCCAGCAGCACAGGAGCCGGCTGCTGGGAGCCGCCACGGCGGACAGGAGGTCCGGGGGGTGTTCTTTCAATTTATAGATTGATCGAAATTGATTAATTTATTAACACTTGAATTAAAACACACTGATTCACGTATCTATCGATCGATCGATTTAGGAGTTACCCAGTTGTTTCATTAAGTGAGTGAGCGGGCGGGCGAGTGAGTGAGTGAGTGAGTGAGTGAGTGAGTGAGTGAGTGAGTGAGTGAGTGAGTGAGTGAGTGAGTGAGTGAGTGAGTGAGTGAGTGAGTGAGTGAGTGAGTGAGTGAGTGAGTGAGTGAGTGAGTGAGTGAGTGAGTGAGTGAGTGAGTGAGTGAGTGAGTGAGTGAGTGAGTGAGTGAGTGAGTGAGTCGAGGAAGGTGGCAGTAACAGCCATTTTTGCTCTAAAATACCTAGGTTACGCTCTTCTACCCAAAGTAATAACATGACTGCGCATAACTCAGCTCTACGAGGCGTGCATGCGGTAATCGGATGTAGTCTGCTTTCTTCACCCTCGTCTGGAGACAGACTACCTGGGCAATTCAATATCAGCAGCTCTACTCGAGCAGGCGAACCCAAAAATACGCAGCTTGCTTTTCTGAACCTATATGATAGCCACGATGGACAAAAAAGCATCAATTGAGTTTTTAGGTGTGCTATATGGAAGGCTTTCAGCGAGAACAACGCGCTATTCATGGAGAGTTTCTCTCAAAGGCTAACCGGCGTTGCTATTAATGCACTTTGTGAATTGATTTAAACGTAATGCCCCATTTTGTCAACATGCTCAAATTGAAGGGGATGTCACATATAGTGGTTCTGTTTACCAGTCGACGGATATTCATCCCCACCACTGAACTTGAAAACAACCGCGAAAGTCCTCTTTTGACCAAATTAAGAACTTCACTTCTATTTTGCTTCTTTGACAAAATGGAAATGGCTGTAATTCTCATTTCCACGTCCATTGGGCCCATGCGTCTACTCAACCCGAGGCGCCGCTACCGACTTCTTCTTCAACCCTCTTACTAGAATTTTTATTTTTGCCAGCGAAAGGATACGCGAGTATCATGGAGGTAGCTAATGTTAGAAATGTAGCTCATCTGGGAGTATCCTGTTGAATGTAGCCGGTGGAGTTTTCTTGAGAGAAAACAAACACAATGGTATAGTTAGAATGAGTCTCTCAAGGACTGAGCAGAAAACCCCAAACAATGATATCTGCCCTAAGTGGTCATATTCCTTTTCTTGTCATATATTATGTCACAGCAGTTAACAGAGCAAAGTTTTTTTTAAAGATCTGTATCGTCTGTCTTATTTGAGGCATGCATGCTTCCAAAATGAAAGCCTGCGTTCAGATGACATGAGGAAAGCATATGTGCTGATTACTTCTACCTTTCTACTCTTTGATTGAATAGCAGCTGCGTAATGAATAAAAAATGTGGACAAATACATTCGTCCCGTAATGAGGGAGAGTAATTATCACAAAAGAGTGATGTCAGGGCTAACACCTCTTTTCGGTGCCGATCATGTGCGACTTTTTGTTTTTAATTTCCAAATATTGCCTGTCGTACGTTCAAAAGTTCCAGTTATCAAATGTCACAAAATGCCTGCGAAACTCGTTCCAGGCCACAGCACGAGCTGAGCTGGTTCGTTTATGAGGCCACCTGTGGGGCATTGGTCCCAGCCTCCTGTAGCTTATTTGTAGCGAATATTTGTAGCTGAAATCAATTCAAAAATCCCAACGCGCATGCCCTCGGGCTGATGACACGATGCCCTCATAGCCGCTACCTCGCGCAGGAAGTCAACACCATGCCAGCCGAAGTTTCTGCAGTGCCGAAAGGGGCGGCCTTCACTCGACCTGACCGCCGCACAGGCATCCGGCCACATCACGCTAGGTAGCCACTTGGGTGAGTAGCCAAGGAGCGTGCCTTTCTATCTTTCGGCATCGTTCACACTGCGGAACGCTCTTGCTCAACTGCGGTCAGAGGCGCGGGCGAGATTCGGTTGTGCCGCAGCCACCGGCTGGGGTTGCGCCGCATAGGAACACAATTATGACCAATTTTTCTCTCATTTATTTTAAGGGCGTGAAAGTTAGCTATTGAAATGGTAGTAAAAGATATCAGAGGTAGAAACTGCTTCAGGTATATACCTAAGTACATTTTTTTCTCATTAAATGTATGCACTTGATTCGTCCTGCCCTCCAACAAACAGAGTGCACACGACATTGTCCTTTACCAGATTTCTAACTTTTGCACGTAAGTTCCCGTACCACGTGGCCAACACTTCATAGCCTCGTGTCTACTGCTGAGACTGGTGATTATGATCAACATTTTGGAACGTTTTACTGCATCTTCACAGCACATCGCTACCATTACCTTTCCGAACTTAGATACCACCTACGTACATGTTCAACGCGCATATGAAGTTTGCTGCATGTTAGAGGTATCAAAATAGGGTATAAAACACGCTTTATCACAGTAAGTACATATGTGCTGCGAAGCTTACCATTTTCTCCCAGGATCTCTTTCATTGTAATTATTTTTATTTGTTTATTTTTATTTATTTTTCACGTATACCTAAGAAAACTAGCACCACTGCACGGGCGCCTTTACGTCGCTCAAGGAAATATCAGGCCACAAAGGAAGTGGCCAAGAAAGCATGCACTAAACTAGCACACTTCATGCGCCTACCTCTTGTACAGTGAACTGTCAGCAAATACATAACTTCAATTTTCACGAAACTGGAAGGCATGCTAAGACACAGGCATTAGAACAAAAGCGGCATAGAGCAAAGTTTAGTACTATAACTGCTTTTATTTATTTATTTATTTATTTATTTATTTATTTATTTATTTATTTATTTATTTATTTATTTATTTATTTATTTATTTATTTATTTATTTATTTATTTATTTATTTATTTATTTATTTATTTATTTATTTATTTATTTATTCCGGCAACAGGGGCCGCTTTTCGATGGAGACGAAAAGCTAGGCTCCCGTATGCTGTGCAATATCCGTGCACGTTAAAGAACAACGGATGGTCGAAATTTCCGCGTCTGTCATAGCTTGAGTCGCTTTGGGAAGTTAAACCCTAAAGCCATAAACCACACACACACACACACACACACACACACACACACACACACACACACACACACATATATATATATATATATATATATATATATATATATATATATATATATATATAAAAGTGAAAAATTGCTTCATACTGTTTCCAAGTTTATTTGTAGTCGACGTTTCGGCAGGAGCCCTGCCTTTCTCAAGACTGACGGTACATGATTCTTGTTGGTCTTCTTATAGGGTTGGCAAGAGGTGATACAAACAATATGGGCACACACCGGTGAGTCAGCTGGACACGCACAACACACACATACACACATAGGTGCGGAGAGCGGGCTAGGCCGAAAGGGTCATCAACCCAAGGCACCGGCCGCCGCGAGTCATCTGTATACAATACAAGACACAATACAGGCAACCACGGAACAACATTGAAAGGAAAAAAAAAAAGAAGACGAAAACAGGTGGGGGAACGTGTTTGCTGCAGGTGGTGGGAAAATTATTTTTCTTGTTCTCACTAAAAGATGGGAGCGCCCAGCGTGATGAAAAAACCAGGTGGACACTGCTGGTTAGAAGAACCTGACAGCGGCCTAGCCTGCTCTCCGCACCTGTGTGTGTATGTGTGTGTTGTGCGTGTCCAGCTGACTCACCTGTGTGTGCTCATATTGTTTGTATCACCTCTTGCCAACCCTATAAGAAGACGAACAAGAATCATGTACCGTCAGTCTTGAGAAAGGCAGGGCTCCTGCCGAAACGTCGACTACAAATAAACTTGGAAACAGTATGAAGCAATTTTTCACTTTTATGTAACCTCTAGCAACCAAGTACGTCTATTTACTTATGCTATATATATATATATATATATATATATATATATATATATATATATATATATATATATATATATATATATATATATATATATATAAACAGGATGTCACAAACTTTCCCGATTATCTACTTCCTGATTGAATTTAACACTGGCCCATTAGTCACAAAAAACCATGTCTTTATTTATTTATTTATTTATTTATTTATTTATTTATTTATTTATTTATTTATTTATTTATTTATTTATTTATTTATTTATTTATTTATTTATTTATTTATTTATTTATGGCACCATGATGTGCTCTCTGTCGCTTTTCACATAAGTGCACAATTAGGTGGAACAAAACAGACAAACCCTAGCCAGAAATAAGACCAATCCAAGCTTCATCAGATATTTGTGTAGATGCAGACCAAGCTAAATTATACCCTTCGTAGCACCGTTTAGCGATCATACTTGTACACAGTTTTCTCTGAATAATTCGAATGCTTGTAAACTTTTCGAAATATATAAAGTGAGAACTATAGGGTGGTCATGTAATATAGTATAGCAGGCTGATTTACTGACTCAGTCTCTTTGGAATCTCCTTTTCGCAGAATCCGAGATCGCGCGTCGCCGCCACTCGGTGGCCGCGACCGCGGCGGGCGCGGACAAGCCAGCGGCGACCTCGTCCGATAGGGGCCTCGCGCAGAGCACGCAGGGCTCTGCGGCGGCTGGCGCCAAAAACCGCGTCGCACCCTCAGGAGGCACTGGGGGAGCCGCCGCCAGCTCCGTTGACGCCCTCGCCGACGAAGCGGCCCGCGCCTCGTGGCTGCGCGAGGCTAGCTCCAGCGACGACGAAGACGACTTCGACCTGGGTCCGCGCACGGTGACGCCCCACTCGTCCCCCGTCATGGCGCCCGCCTCGTCGCTGGCCGGCGCGGCCCGGAGGCCCGTCTCCTAAGCGCCACGCAGGGAAATAGTCGATAACTGTAACCGGGGCCATGTCTTTTAGGCAGCGGCCACGGACTAGTTCGCTCTCGGCTTCGAGATACGGCATTGTTGGTGTGGCGAGCGTTCTTGTATCGACGCCGAGCGAGAGTTTGTGCATGCTATGCTTTTGGGGTGCCCTAGTTCGTATCCGCCTACTTCCGACTCGAGACGGGAAGACTCGTAAAAAAGTTATCGCTCTTGCTTAAATGAAAAAAGACACGATGCCTTCCTGCATTACATTCCAGTCAAGATATTTCTGGAGCATGCACTATGAAATGAGAAGGAACCGTATGTACTTTATGTGCGCTCCCACAGAGAGCACAGCATAGTGTATTCACAGTCCAGGAACAAAGAGTCTTGCTGCCTCGATGGAATAAGTCGACGAAGGGGAACCAGTTGGGCTGAGAGAAGAGCGAACGGATAAAGTTGGTGTATTCAGCGACATCGCCACAGGTCTTTTTGCGGCAGGCGGAAAACCTTCGGATCCTGCACTATCTGTTCCTGTTGCCTCTTGAAAAAGGTTGCGGTCGCTTTTCTTCGTTGTCTTTTTTTTTCTTTAAGTGAATAGTGTCTCGAGTGCAAGCACTCTTTGACAGTTGTGTAGACGCTGTGATGTTAGGGCGCATGCTTCTCCCACTACTGAAACCCTAGAAGGACGTTTACTATGCTACTGTGGTATACACTGCGAGTGCAAGGTATACAAGTTGACGAGATGCTCAAATCCTGTTTTCTTTCGGCTGCAGTATGTTTAAAACCCATCCGCTTACTGACGTCACAAACATCCCGCGCTTCTTGCTGATCTGTTGTGACATCAAATAGGATAAGCTGCCCTTAAGCAGTGAGGCAACACATGCTAGAGGGCGCGGGGAGCGTACTTCTTATGTGGATGGCAACAATGTGAAGCGCCTTTTTTTTAAAAAAAAGATGTAAGTGCGCTTATATGCTTTTTTTTTTAAAAAAAAAGAAAACGTACGTACATTCGGGACAATTTTTCTTGCGCAGAACCACGATGATTGGAAGGCACTAGTTAGGTTGCTCGAAAGGTACTGAACCCCTTCTGTAAGCGTTCAGAGATCGTTGCTGCAGCAACTAATCATCAGGCATCACCACGGTGATCGTCTCATTTTTTGTCAGAACTTCGTAGTTAGTGGGACACATACGTTGGCACTAAGTCTGTTCTGCAAGTGTTGTACGCGATCGGCCACAGCTGCTCCCATCGAACAGCGGTAGTGGTTCGACGACAAAGAAATTACTTACTGCAAGGAGGCTTGCCGTGTAGCGTCGGACAAACAGGCTTGCTCGCAGCAGTGATATTTGGAGAGAATTCACATTATCAGTGCAGCCACTTTCGTGATATTTCACAGCAATGCTGCAGCTTGTACTAGTTATGATAACAGGGTCGCTTCGGCGCTTCTACTGCCACGTTATTAGGCATTCTAGCCGAGCTCCAGTGGAAGTATATGAGCAGCAAAACCTCGTTTTCTTTTGGTATTTGTGAGATCTGAGGTCCACGGGAAAAAAAAAGTTAAATTTATTTCCAGTAAATTTACTATTTCAATAGCTGTTTCTTTAGGCGGCATCAAAATGCTTACCTATATAAGAAGTTTCAAGGCATCCAAAGAGATATGAACCGGGTGCATCATTTCTACGTTTTATTTACTTCTTTGTAAAAGTTTGACAGTTGTACAGACAGCACTTATTTCCTATTTTCTGCACGAACAATTTTTCACTTTCCGCGAGCGGCAATAGCACGTTTTTTTCCCTATCAAGCCGTTGACCGGAACCCCTGTTTATCGCAGGCTGTTCTTTAACGTCATCGTTCTTTAGGCAACGCAAATGGGAAGCATAATACAAATTTTCTGTACTATCAATCATTTCTTTATTATTTTTGTTATTACTGCTGAAAAAAAAAAGGTAATCGCTTTACATGTAAAATCACGTTCGGCTGTGTCGCCTTTTCTTGAGGCCTCTACAGACCAGCGTTATGCGTATTTGTTGTTCCAACCACACACAAGTTTTGACATAGCGAAATAAATCACCTAACCTTGTATATGAAAATTATTGTCACCCGAATGGGTGGTTGTACCTATACCTGTATAGTGTTATACCTCGTTGACGTTGTTGTGGTGCACTCCTCCTTGGGCACAGTGAATATACTGTTGTGTGAACCCGTTGTGATACCGGAGTAACCGCGACGCTGTGTAGTTTAACTTGTTGTAACACATCACTGTTTCAAATCACGCTGTGTTTCTTAGTACAGTAGAAGGCGCATACCTTTCTAAATGTGCACGCCGCCTGTAATATCATCAGCAAAGCGCAGCTTGTGTCGATATTTGCGCGAAACCCTATGTTCAGTACATTTCTTTACGAAATGACTGCATATTTCCTTTCCATCATCCGGGACCCATGCTTCTAAAAAGCGTAAGCCGCTTCTTCGCTTCTGCAAACGACAATTGCGCGAAGCGTTATGTGCAGCACATTACTGTACGAAAAGCATAGAATTCCTTTCGCCATTCGGGGACGGTTGCTCAAGTAGGCCGCCCCTTAATTTATGCGCTTCATTCAATGACGCACCGTGGGCACAATGTGATCGCATCGCTCCGTGCTTTAAGCCAAACTTAAGAGGAAGCGTTTGGCTCTTGCAGTGTGATATAAGATGGCAGAGTCCAGAAAGAAGACAGTGGACAGTGTGTTTCTCATCCCACTATAGGCAGCCTCACGTGAAAGTAAAGTGGAAACTTTGTACGCAGCATAGACGACATATCTTTCAAATAATACTAAGCTGTAAAGCTTTTTCATGGTACAGCACAATTCACGACACGGCGAGAAAAATAAAAAGAGTCAGCAATGACGCAGTGTCATACAAGAACAAGAGTAGCCCAACTTTTCACAAACAGACAGGCGTTATGCGAATGGTATCCTATATTGTTGTCACACGTTACTGAAGATTGTGACTTTACCGCAGTTACAGGGTTGTAACGGCAACTCTTTCAGAGCTTTCCTAGTCAACATATGCTTTTTGGCTTACGATACACTTTACGCACAATTACAAGCGCTGTAGTGAGAGCTCAACCTTCGAAGCAAGTTGTTGATCATAATTATTTAGCGCGGTAGCGTCAAAGGCCCCGTTCTCCAGAAAATCCGGCGTCGGTTTTGTCGGCACTGTTCACGATGCCGCCGGCAGGCGACATGGCGGGGCACTGACCAGTAAGCGAGTTGTGCGACGTCACCAGACCACGTGACTTTTCCTAGTTGGCAGGAGCTGCCAACTCGGGTAGTTCCTATGAGATGGTAGGATGCTAATTAGCATGTGCGAGATAACAGAGATACAAACTAGTAGCAGAGTGCAAGTACACCAATGAGAGTCCGCAAGGGGAGCAGCAGACTGGAGCCGTTAGCATTGTCGTGCGATACTCTTAAAGTTAGAGCTTACGTGTCCCCCCTTTTATGGCTTTGGTAGTTGCGTATACACCGCGCTGGGTTCTTGTGGCCATTTCTTTTTACCCACCACAAATATTTCTGTACCAAAGAGTTTTTCAAGGGGAAAAGGCTCTAAGCTACTCCATTTAGGAATATTTTTCATGGCTGGAAGCAATTAAAAAGCGGGTATAGTCGTTCTTTACCTTCTTAGTCCGAAAGAAAGCCTGCATTGGTTAACAAAGCATAATGTTTGTGGCTTCAAGCTTATTCATTGCGTACGAACAAGGCATCTTTGAACTGCGCCTTCTTCTATCTTCCATGAAGCCCAAAATTGAGGTTTTGTTCGGGGAATGCATGAAGGGCGCTGTGTTTCATATTCTATTAGTTCTGCCGTATGTATACGGTGAAAATATCATTCATTCGTTGCTTTTCTCGACTAAGATACGAAGTTTCGCTTACGGGTCAAGCTGCTGATCCCTGTATATAATACTCCCGTAGTTCATGTATGTACTACTGGCTGTTTTCCCAGCAACACGCTGATGCTGGTACTTCCGCTACGTCCGTTAAATAGATTCCTCTTAAAGATCTGTTCCAGGATCTTCTGTCGGCAAACAAGGTTCCGTGCAGTACATCATGAACGTTGTACTCTGAACAGGAGCCACATTGCGTCACGTTTCCTACTGTTTGCTCATCAGTAGCTCTCGTGAATGCCCCTTCCCGTGCATTTAATCCTTAAAGCGCTTGTAAAGGAACCTCTGTGAGTTTCTTGCGGGTAAGCAAGTTGGGCGCTAAGCAAAAAGGCAGTGACCACTTTTCTAGTTTATACCCCGCGCTTACGCTCAGTGTACTCACTCCCTCTTATTTTCCAGGACAGAGACGCGCTCCCAATGAGCACAAGGCTCCCAGAATCCAATGCGATCAGGAGAGCAAAACAATGGCTCTTGAGTGTATGAGATCTTATTGCTATGTCAGAGGGAACGAAGAAGTGATGTAAAAGGATTTTGGCACCGCAATGTCCAGGATCTTTGCCCCGTTGTTCTTTAGCATTGCTATAGTTGCAATGCTTATTTTACGTATTTCACTAAAATAAATTACTCTTCTAATATGGCATAAGTCAGCCCAACAGGTCTATGGGAAGAGAGTCTCTTCCCCTCATTTTCGTAATTATTTCTTACAGGTTTTGTAAGAAGAGAAATTGAAGCTGGCCGGCATCGATAGATTTCATAGCCTTATTTTAAAAACAAATATTATACCCCGATTTCGTGAAAAGCGATGACATGGGAAATATTTTCAATAGGAGATTCCCAAAACCAGCCTACATCCGCATTCCCCCCGATGTGGGGACCACTAAGCCCCGTTCTGTCTTGACGTCATGAATAGACCTCTCCCGACCTACGACATCAGGGCATGTGTTTCTGGACCGATGGGCAAAATGTCCCCCCCCCCCCCCTCCCCAGGGGAATCTAAATACAATACATTCGCCAGTATTTTTTTTGTTTTGTTTTTTTTTTTAATTCATACAAGTAACCGCTGGTCAGCCTAATCACAAAGCGCTTGTTGGCCAGTGAATACAACGTCATCTTCTAAGGCATAAGATTAAAAACCCAAAAATCAGATAGCAGTATCCTATCCTACTTGGCAAAAAAATAGTGCGGAAAGTCAAGTAATAATAATCACTTAATAGGTCCAAATATGTACATAATACTTTTTTAACATAGTTTGAGAAAACTCTCGGCTTAACGTATCTTTCTGTTTTTTTTTTTTTTTTAATTTTACGGCTTTCTTGAGGTTATCTGTAAATAATTCAAGAAATAATGATGCGCAACCACGGAAAATCGAAACATTTCACGCACCTTTGGTATCCCTAGTTTCGAGTATTTTTGCTTGGTAGAAGCATTATGCACGTCTGTTCGACAAGTGATGTTATTTACTATTATTTTGATGAGCTTGTCGATCATATGTATTTTGTATTCTGAGCTGTAAATTGGAGGAGATTGACTCCAACACATGTCCAGGCGCAGCATAATGGGGGCAACAAATGCAATGGGGGAGTCTTGGTACCACTAGAAAAAACGGCTGAGAAGTGAAAGTGGGCGATTTTGACCACTTTTTTAAATCTCAAAAACTTTTTCAATCTAATTATCTCGGCAATAAATACGCTTTTATTGGCTGAACAAAAACTGGCATGCACAAAAGCAGCCAGTGAACCGTTACTGCAACCAAAATTAGATAGTTTTTTACTGAGGGCGCTTTTAGCCTGGCCCCTAGCTATGTCCAGCTTTCTAGGACATCTTGTAATTCTGCGGGTATTATGGTATATTGTAAGCCAGTGTTATGTGCACGTTACTGGCAGAGCTCCTTCGAATTACAATTTGCGAACCTTTCTTAGGAGAAGTTTCAAACATTCGGTTGTTTACGGATGGTGGCGGCGCCCGCGGCTATTAAACGGAACTGTATTAAAGTTTCAGATTGTTTATAAATACACAAACAGCTGAAAAAGAAAATCAGTTGAAGAGCTGCAGTAGCACAAGTTCTTAGACGTAACAGCCGCAAAGAAAATTAAAATGAACACGAAAAAAAAAAAAAAAAAAAAAAGAAAGAAAGCAACTTTCGGAAGGCAATGACGGCAACGGCAGATAGCTTTTATTGATCGCATGAAGATGGCGCCACAATCCATACGCCAAAATATATACATATCTAGCGTTTCTTGAAGCAGAGTTTCCTGACAGGTATGGTCAAAGAGCTCAGTGTGTTGGTGTGGTTTAGGCTTCCGATCCGTAGTAAAATTTGTTTTAATTTTTTTTTTTCGGCGCTCACGCCGGGTAGCTAAATCTACCATGGACAACCAATTGGCCGAGTTATAAAACTCGGCCAATGACTCGGCCGGTGACTGTGAAGCAACTGTGAAATATTGTAAACTATTCTTTAAGATCAGTAGCGTAGTTTTTTGGGCTTGTTGGTACATGATTTCAATACACTATAGAGCAGCAAAAGACGAGGACACAAGAGACAAGAGACGAACACCACGAGCGTTAACATGTTATGTTAATAGAAACATGTTAATAGAGAACATGTTAATAGAAACGGTCTAAGCTTCGGATGTCTTGCAAAATTTTGCTTTGAAATTCGTCCTGCGCTCACGAGCAACTGAATGTAGAGAAAGGCCTTCGCGCTCCCTTAACTCCCTTAGCCCTGATTGCGCGACCAGCTGGTTTTAATGGTGTGTGAAAGCGAATGGAGGTCGTAGACTAAAGTGTGTGAAGGGATGAACGTGTGTGGAAGTAGGGAACTGATGTCGCTGACGTTTGTGGTACAACTAGCATTGAGTGGGAGCTTGCCTCTTTTCCGTCTCGACGCCTAGTCAGAATAGTGATCGTGGGAGCGCCGTTTTAAATAGCGCGGTACAAGAAAAACAGCTATGCTGCATTATCTCGCTAAGTTGAAAGATTCACTCTCGCCCAAGGGCAGGCAAAACTTGCTTGGATTCTCACGCATGCAAACTCCAGAAGAAATTTCTATTCCTGTACTTCGCCTATAGATATCTTGGCTTTGTAAGAAAATTCGAAGGAATTTTAGCCTGGAATTCTTTTTTCATTCCTGCAAAGCTGAGCCAACCCTATTATATTAAGCGTCCACGAAACAAACCGTCAACTTCAGAAACTAACACATTTGGAGCCACGAGTCTACTTCATATTGAACATTTGAGTCTATCGGGTGTTGTATGACTCAAACGCTTAGAAAACCCTGCACACTCACTGCGCGCACACTGCTGTAGACTCCCAGGGCTTTTAGCATATTTAAAGGCGGCGCCGAAATGCAGTTACGAGCGAAAATGCGCCTCACAATGCGTACGAAGAAAAGCCCATCTCAATAGTTACCTTTAAGGCTGTAGGCGCGAGTTTGAGGTTTGATTATATATAACCAAGCGTTTTTTTTAACCCGTAAATGTGATCTCACGAGTAAATTTCGCATCTATTGCAGTGGCGAGATGATGTGCATAACGCATGGTATATTGGAAAGGTCAGCTGTCAAGGAAAATAACAACACTATACTCTGTCTCTTCGAGCCACAGAGGATATGCAATGGAGTGCTCTATGAGTTCCACGTGCCAAGGGTTTCCAGCGCGAACGAAGTATTTTTCTGTTTTTTTTTTTCCTCTTCCGTTGGCAGTTCACACACAGGAATTCTCACTGACACACAAATCTGAATCCAAATTACGCCTTTTTGTAGGTTTAAGTGCAGCTAAAGGCTTTTTGTTACACTGGGTAAATTATATTTTAGCTCTAGAAAGCGTAGGGTAAATGTATGCATGTCGTCGGTGAAGATTCTTATAATTTTACGGCCAACATTCGAAGGCACGTGATCGTGGTAGGAACATCTCAAGGCGACTGGTGGCGCTCCGATTGGTAACACCGCAGGGAAAGGGAAGCAGAGCGCCACCTTTTAAGCCGAAGTAGCTTCACGTCTGATCTAGTGAATGCCGGATTCTTTATTTTGTTTGATTTGTCTAATCTCTCTCTGTCTGAGGATCTTGTTCTTTTTCTTTCTTTCTTTAGGTACACTCACATTATAGCTCGAACTACTTTTCTTCCCACCGTCATTAACTTCAAAGTTGCAGCCTGTCTGCGCATGGCAGCACAGAGAAGCATATCGGCTCATCGCAGCCATTGTTCCCCTCTTCCTTCCGTGCTTCTGGTCGAAGCAAATCAAGTGGGGCGACAGTCGACGTTTCCACTGCCATTTTCCTATCCGGTGAGACCTTGCCAATGGCAGCCATTTTTTGATAAACGAGATAGCCGCGCTCAGGGAGGCGCATCTCCGAAACCCTTGGTCCTAGGGCCATGTAAGGGCCGCCGGCACTCTGACAGCACGAGGCGTTTTGATGACGCCTTATTTTCGCAGTTATTGTGGTAGCGTTTTTCCAGGGAAACGTACAAAGCACGTTAACGATGCAGCCAATGGATTCACTTAAGGACGGGAATCTTTTACGCGCACTCAGCAGCCTGCGCGACGGCAAAAATCGTCAACTTTCTCAAGTGAAAAAGAATTTAGTATTGGGGAAATCCTGAGGCGCTCGCTCTTTTGTTTCACTCCAACGTTCTTCTTCGCTCTTCGAAGAAATGTAAGCCTGTTCTCCGAAGAACTTTCGCGTGTAATGAGCTTACGCACGCGTGAGGACGAAACTAGATTACCTTCGTCGTTTTTTAGGCATTTCGTGCTCGCAACTGCACGTGCTTATGCTCTTCACCAGACTTTGAAATTGTCCTTTTACACAACATGTTTCTTTTTCTATTCTTTTTAATACTCCACTGTAGTAAAAAAAAAAAAAAAAAAGTCTAGAACAAATGTTTCAGGCTTGACAGTTTTCCAGCCAGTTTTCTGAGAAGCTGTTTCAAATGGGAGTGACAGGCAGTTCAAAAGATATTACCACAAAGTTGAAAATGTTCCCATTGACATATGGCTAAATTCGATAAGAAGAAAGAGGGTATAAATAAGTCTATGTTCTGTAAACACCTCTTATGTAAAACAAGCACTGGCATGTTAAGTACGAGATTTGCTCAGCTGTGGCTGCAGGATCCGTTTTCATGATTGTAATGCGCTTGCTAAACTTCGCGCGAATGTTATGAATAGAGAAATGAATACGTGCCGTACCAAAGCAGCCAAGCATTCTGGAAGCGAATGCATCAGACAGAGGGCCGCAGGGAGTCATCTTCTTCATGTACCTGAAAAGATTAGGGTCATGAATAGACAGGGACAAGAGAAAATCAAGACGATGTGTAGTAAGAACACGAACCAAACGTGTGTGTTCGCCGTGAGCATAAGTACCGTGGCATTTTCTCATTTTTCTGCCCTGCCGACTCTTATTTATCAACCTACCGCTAGGCGATAAGCTGGGAAATTACCTAAACCTTTTCTAAAGTAAGCCTCCCGCCAGAGAAAAAAACATTCAGTCCCGGCAGTATATTAGCCATTAATATATAATTGAAGAGTGAAGTAGATGTACGCACAGTGTGCGACTTGACGTACAAATACAAAGCGAAAAGAGTGTATACATGTACATGTTCACGAGAAAGCCGACGTATGTGCAGGTAGTCGCGTTTGTTCTTCTCTCTGTAGTGACCATGCATGCACGGCTTTTTCCCTGCAACATGTCCATCATAGGCAAGCGTACGAGAGCATTTGCGTTTCTGTCTTTACTCTCGCGCATATATATAAATACGCATCGAAACGTCGTTTCTTTTTGTTTGCGGAGAGCTTAGCGTTCGTGCTTTAGCGTTTCTGGAGCTTGTTAGGGGATACCAATTATGGAAACAACGTCAACGTGCGCACAACGGTTTTTTTTTTCTACTCTTACCGTGGTCTTCGATTTGCTGTGCCGGAGCAACATCGGTTGTTCTGGTAATGGAACGCTAAACTGTACAGTTGCTCAGGTACTTGTGACAATTATAACAAAAATGTATAAAATAGTCCCTAAGGTATCTTTTTTCGCTGCTATACATTATTGCAGATTAGCTGGAAACATTTTCGGACCCTTTTTGGAAATATTATTATTCCTTTAGCACTGTCAATTAAATCGCGAGCTGTTAATTACTACATGTAAGTACATAAGACCCACTTGTGAAACGAACGTAAACTACGTAAGAAAGTGTTACTAACATTCAGTAACATTCATGGAACCGTCAAAGGAAGCGCAGCGCACACTGAACTGCGAGGCAGATCTTTGTCGAGCGTAAATCCTCCCCTTCGAACTTTGAAACGCCTATTTGAGTTGTACCTTGGCCACCGCAAGCCCCTCCGCATCGTCTTGCAAGAAGCAAAATCATGACTGAAGCCAACCGGATGAGAATTCAGTATATGCTGTTTTGATTTCCTTTCCACGTCTTGTCAACCTTTCTGCTGTTCACTTTGGCGAACTCCATCAGGAAAAACGTCTGTCCGATCGCAGCTTCCTAACCAATGCGTGAGCTACGTTTTTTTTTTTTTTTTTGTCATATTAGTATTATTTATGCATCGTATAAATAAGAGGAAGTGGCCTAGTTTTTCTACCACCACGTCTTCGCTCAGGTTGACAGTGTCGCAGTTAATTTTTGTAGAGTTAATCCCCGTGTTATTCGGGAATTTAGTTCCTTCATAATGAACAAGATGTGTCTGCAGATTTTTTCTTGAGTAGAAACACAGAAGAAGCCCGCAGTTGTTTTGGCTTCCCAGCTTAGCTATGCTTAATGCACACACCAAAAACACAGAGTATGACACGATGGTAACTACACTTTTTCACTCTAGTCGACTCATATTCAAACGCCCCTTCACTGACAAATGGAATAGAAAATAACAAATGTAAGGGTTCCAGCGGAGAGCCGAAAAAAAAAAGCGATAAACACGGGATGTGTTAGTGTCTGGGAAAGTGTTTTCGTCCTAATTGCTAAGTTCAGAGGACACCATTTGTTTCCAGAAAATAAAAGCACGATATATCCGCAGAGCCGAGCAAACTCTCCTTCAATACGCGGGTTCATGGGAACGTTAATGGACCCGCCTTAATATTTCTTTTTATTCGTTCGGCCAGCTTGTGAATCTTGCTTCGCGCTAAGCTCTTCTCTATATCGCGCACGTTTCTATGGATGAGAAGGCGACGTCCTAATATTCGCGCGCTTAAACGAATGCTTAAGCACCAGCGCAAGCATTAGCGATCGGCCGTGAAGACAAGCGTTATTGAGTCATCTCCAGATGTTTGCCCTAGCGCCTAAGCGAAATACGAAGCTATCTAATGCTCCCAGCAACGTCTTCTGGTACGAGTAGTCGTTGAATTAATTGCTCCTGCGAGCAGGGTGACGAGGGGGGCTTTGTTCGCGCATCTTTTCGTGAAATCCGACAAGGTAACAGTACTTTGCGTGCAATAATCCCGTGTGTGTTTAATATACCCCGTACGGGCTCTGAAAAATCGTACACAAGTTAGCGTTAATGCATTACTCTCTCCCTCCCCCCCTCCTTCCCTTTCTCCCTATTTCTCTCTCTCGTAATACCTTATTTCTTATTCGCAAATGATGTGCGTCTAAACCCTCATATTCCGGGAAGCGTTGAAATCTTTGTTGTGGTTGCTGTTTGTATAGTTAGCGCTTGTGCCAGACGCGACGCATTTGTTTCCAACCCTCGTCACCTGGCAGTGTAATACTGTATAGTAATTAGAGAAGTTAGGTTTTTCGCTGTTTTACGTTGTTTTAAGGGAATTGCTAATCACTTCTCGAGTAAGAAACTCTTATCATTGCAGAGTGTACGCAGCAGTACATGGAAAAGAGAGAGCGTTTCTCATATGCTGCATTCCTGACGGCTTCGCTCGCAGCTGTCGCGTGTGCTGTGTGCGTAAGAGTGCGCATGTATCATACAAGTGTAGTGTCAGTGGTGTATTTGCGCTCGTTCGTGCAGTTGATTGAGATGTCGTCAAGTGCTGTGGTTCTTCTTGTTTCTATTTCTCTACCTCTTGTGGTGTCGAAACAGACTTCGTCGTGCGACAAACGTACAGTGCGACCAGTGATTGTGCTACCTTGTGGTCAACCTTCCGACAACCTCATAGCCGCACGCTTGGTGCGAAGTGCGCCTCTGACAAAGCTTGATGGATTTCGAACACGACACTGCACGCTTATTTGGCTGAAAGCGCTTATTCTTTGACTGAACATTATTACCCGTTGATGTTTGCATTGTTCCCGCTACCATCGTTTTCTTGCAAGCGGCAGGACGAGTACAGAGCAATAGAAGAAACCACCCTGTACCACTTAAATTTATTCAGCGGTTCCATCCGTGGCCGTGGTGTCTGATGCGCGTAGTGTACATATGCGGCTGTCAATACGTTTGCAGTGAATCCTATTTTTTGACATGTTTCATGATGATCCGTGCTTCGTAACGCAGCACAGGAAAAAGAAAAGCTATTTTGATGCACAAGAAAACAAAAGGTGCGTTTCGCGCAACAGCTAAGATGTTGAGACAGGGACATTACCACCGAAAAACTGAATATTGTTACCCAATTAATGTATCAATGCAGTGTGCTTCATGCCACCGATAATGACACATTACTGTTCAATGCCAACGCTTGACCGAATATCTAAACCGCCAGTAAGCTTCGTGAGCTATATTATAGTTTTTTCAATCTTCTATCTGAGACTTCTATTCCCAGAAGCGCTTTCGCTGCTTGACCAGAGATCAATATGAGTGAGCTGGTAGCGGGCTCATTTTCGACTGACGATCATCAATGGATCTGGCAATTTGGGCATGTTAGCGTGGCGTGGCTTTAAAAATATAGCGCAGCTCAAGACGAGGACAGAAGCAATGGACAGCCTGTAGGTACACAGCTCTAAAGTTGAGCAATTCATTGTCAACCGTGGCAGGCAATATAATGGGCACGTTATGGCCAGACATCACCCAAGCAAAAGTTTCACTGACACAGCAAGTATTACAATTCCTTTCGAGATAGCGCGACCGACGTGTCACTTAAATCGCATATCACCACTGCCTCTATAACAAGTGGGCCGTTGCTCAAAGTAACAATAGCGCTTTCTTCTTCAAGATTCCTTAACTTTAACTTGTAATTCTTGCAGTGCGCCTCACGAAAGCCTCTGCAGTTCTCAATAAGTGGCTGAAATTCATTGCCCTCGTGTATTTGCTCTTTATCGCATCTCTTAATCTTGAGATTCGCCATGTTCCTGAAGTGTTTTAACGGTTCTCAAAACAGTGATCGACTTAACCATAAAGTCACTTCGTCTGATAAGCCATCTGGTGCCTAATTGTCGGTAAAATTAGTAAAACACATACTTAGAGTACAAAATGACAGCTAAATACTTATCTCATAAAATTGTACTAAGGGATTTAAGCGCATTTTTTGGCATCATTGTTGTGATCATTTATAAAATAATTAAGAACGCCATGGTTTCCTTAGCTCCCTGTCTTCTATAGGATCCGCTGTGAAACACTTGTCCCAGCGCACACGACAGCGTTGAAGGCACGCCTTGTGATGGACGAATTCACAAGATCGTTGCGGACGTGTAAGTGAAGTCACAGAAAAAAAAAAAAAACATAAAACCCGGCCTTGCAGTCGCGTCACGCTTTCAAAAATGTTGTAACTGGCCAACGCCCACATTCGTGAGGCTCGAAACCGAAAAAAAAAAAATATCTGTTTAATGTTTCCTTTTCTATTATTATGCCGCTGCTTCTTGTGCTTGCTTGTTTCCTTTATTTGCCAGCATCAACAAGTGCTCCCAACGTGCGCTTGTTCAAGCATAAGCTTTTCGTGTAAAATTCCCAACACTGAACTTTCTTGGGCTGCCATATGCGGCCACCGTGGTTCATGCGAAAGCGAATTTCCCTCTTTGAAACGTACTGGCCTAATTTGCCTCACTACTTTATGCATGCATAATAGCTCTCGTTACAACACTGAGGCAAGATTCGACTCGATAAATATTGTTTAATAAAATTAACAGCATCTTCGCATTTCGGTAGGTAGCAAAAATCAATATTTCGTATTAGCATGAACCATTGTTTACGATCGGCCCTCGGGCACTGTGGCAGCCATAGCTTTACAAGAACAATTAATAACTTTCTGCCTGTTGCCTTTTTCTCTTGAGCTGAACAAGGATGAAGGCAAACAAGGAAAGCCTGAGACTATCTAGTGAAACCGCCATTGCTCACAAAAATGAGAATTAGTCAAATGTGGCTTAATGCACTGCGTAGCCCGGTAGTATTTTTTAAATATTGAACCCAATATCTTTCCGAAGAGTGCGATGTCGTGCATCGGAGAATATGGGGCCGTCTATTGTAAGGATTCATTTGCCGACTCATTCTCATCTATCATCTGGCACTGCCGCCTGTGACTTCTCGAAAAATGGCCAGCTTACAATGTCACCGGCCAGTTCCGACTTCAAAAATAATGCTATAGAAATAGCACAGAGGCAAAGGAATTAAGCGGAAAAAGGTATCCTTGCAACACACAGCCCTAGTATTGTATTTGAAGACATAATATGTGTGTCATATGACACTTGTTGTTCTGTCATGTTGGACCATAAGTACAGAGATAGGTATTTGATCTCTAAATATGGGACGATTCCGGACTTGTTGGCCAACTGCCTCCAAAACCCGACGACCCACTCTTTATTGCCGGCGTGCACCCTTAGTGGAAAGTCCTCAAGTCACGTGGTTTGCTCTCAAACCGTATAACTGCGAACAAGTAAATCCCACCACACACTGAATTTCTGCCCGTTGGACGTTTTAGGGATAATCTGAGGGGTACACTGGACGGGTAAATGGCAAATTATGTGAACTGAGGACATTTGGCCGAGGCTGTACGTTTCTTATTGCACTTTTGACGCTGATTTAGGGATGTTGCTTTTTAAAGGAGAGAGAAAGCGAGGAGCGGGAAGCATGTCAGTTTGTTTGAGCTCTCTGTACATACACTTCGACGTTACAAGTGTTGGTCAAATCCGATGTATTGTTGTTCGTGACGAGAAACGAATTATTTAGTGTAATAAAACGATGTTCGTAAAACTGAAGCGAATCCCTGTTTGCTGGCTCTGACTGCTTTCTCTATTTCTCTTTGTTCCTGTCCATAAAGCAACTGCGCACTTTATATAAAACTCCCTTTATATAAAACTGCATTTCATGCTGGATTTAATTAGTGTTTACCAGTTCTTCAGAAGCAGCAAGCTCTGATTCTGTTTTCTTACCGGCGATGAAGAATTGATCTCGTATCAATCACTCGAACGACTGTATACACGATGCATCGTGTAACCGTTCGCTTTTATTTCCAGAAAGCTGATACAGCTGCGGTGGTGGTGGTGGTAGCATGTGTCGCTTAATTTTGATGTCAATTGTACCTCCGTATAATACCACTTTTGCCCACTTCTGCGCAGCATTTCTCAACAGGCCTCTTCTTCGCGTTTATTTCACAAGCCGACTCATTATATATTCGAAGTTTCTAATTTATCGCTAAAGATCAGCTACAAATGGTACGCCTTCACTTGAATCGTTAGCCACATAAAGTTGTAGTACAGTAGGTCAACGCATCTGCAGTGAAACAGAAGGCTAAATGAAAATGATTCCATCGCAGTAAAGCTGCGTATTAATAGCTGTGCCTTTTTGGGAGGAGCACCAGGCACTGTCATCCAGAGACTTGAGCAAAAAATGCTGGGGCCGCCAAAAGATTAAAAGATTTCTGAAGACCTCGTAAACCCGGAAATGTTATTTTAATGATTCTTAATCAACTGCGACGCCTCAAATAGTTATGGAGGAGCGGCCTTTACACAGCGCGAGATGGCGCATGTCACTTTACAAGCATTAAGTGCAAGTCATGTAGAGAGAAATGACTTTGCTAGTACGTTTGGTAACGCTCTGCTGTGGCGCAAGAAGGAGGAAATTCGTACTAGACGTTAAGGAGCTGAAGGACTAGCACCATGGGTCTCAAGGTAACACTGCACGTGATTCAGCGGAAAGAGACATTAGATATAGACCTAGAGGGAAGCCCATATTAAGCTTACTTTCAAAGAATAGCAAATGAACTGTTTAAGTATATCTGTACGAAAACATTGGTTAAGAATTGAGAGAGGGGTGGAAGATGGTAGGACAAAAAGCTAAAAAACAAGGAGGCAGGTCAGATACGACGCGCACAAATCCAGACGCACAAACAGCTTTATTGAGAAAATGCGACGGAATGGAAGTATTCATACATCTATATGAAAAGTAGAAAGAATCAATTCCGAAGCCACGCTTGATATTACAAAACAGAATGCCTCACTCTTTAATGCTTGCTCGCGTTGCCTTAGAAGACGAAACTGTATGAGCAAATAGCTCAAAATGGATGATTCGCGCATAGAGAAAAGAAATGACAGTATTCAAAAGAGCGTGTTTTGTAAGGATGTCGCAACACTCATTCAGGTGTAAATGCGCTCCTGGTAAACAATCCTGGAGCCTTTAGACCTACGTTCAGTTGTACGATGAAGAATGAGTACACATAAATTAACTACCGTCACTAATTGCCGTTAATTACCTATCCCTAATTAGCATTACTTAACGTTATCAATTTAAGGGGCCTATAGGGCCAAATTTCGGGGATGGTTCAGCTAAATTTTGAGGTCTATTGAGTTGTGAATACATAAATTAGGGACATCTGTTTCGGTCAAATTCGAACGAGGTCAAATTTCAGGAATCCATAGGACCATATTTTTTGCTAACGGACAGTCCTTTTTGCAGGCGTGCTCTGTAAACATTACTCGTACAGGGTTTCCTGCTGCATAGACCTATTGATGCTTACGCACTCAGAAAAATCTGAACCCGTCTCCTGTACAACGTGACGAAAGACAGGTGCTAGCGGCGTAAAACAACGGGTGGCGTGTACAAGGAAGCCAAATCAATTTACTCTTATTTTTCAAGAAATATATGAAAGCGGTCGGTTCTTTGTTAAACGACACTGTTACCATAAGGGGGTTCGCGAAAAAACAAGGAGGCATTGAGACCAGTCGCACCCAGTCCTGTTTCATAACGGCAGCTCATACCATTCATTTATCGAGCTGAAGCCTGCTGAGAATGTCTCTAAAAGGGCGCAGTTGCTACCATATATAAGTTTTTGCTCTTCATCTAAAAAATATCTCGTGATACGTGTTCCTTGTGCCGCACGGCGAAGGAAAACGCATCAGATTCGAACACCTATAGGCACGCAGACTCAGAATTCAAACATGCCATTCTCTTGCGATGCATGCGTTGACCTCCTCCGTAAGCTCGAAGACATAAGGCTGCAGTCCACGTCATAGATATTTGCTTCTCAAAAACCTACAGAGCATTATTAGGAGACCAGGGGAAAAAAAGATGCAGTAACATAAGCATAGGGCGCTTACCAATTACATCATTGGATTTTTCGTCTGACTTACTGCAATTATATCAATTAGAAAAAATGAGGGTGCTCGTTATAATACATGAAGGAAAGAAGCCAACAGTCGGCGAGGCCAAGGAAAGCGTTGGGGATGGTACTTTATCTCTTTTTTTTTTTTAATGTTTACTTGGACAATCACAGAAATTAGTAATGTAATCTGTTTAGGGAAAAGATAGTTAAACGCAAAGTAGAAGAAAAAACAACGTGCCGATGGTGGGAACCGAGCCCACGACCTCCGGTCGTGGGCTCGGTTCCGGTCGTGGGCTCGGTTCCCACCATCGGCACGTTGTTTTTTCTTCTACTTTGCGTTTAACTATCTTTCCCCTAAACAGATTACATTACTAATTTCTGTGATTGTCCAAGTAAACATTAAAAAAAAAGATAAAGTACCATCCCCAACGCTTTCCTTGGCCTCGCCGACTGTTGGCTTCTTTCCTTCATTTACTGCAATTATAAAAGCTAAAATTACGATGGTGTGTAAAATATTCTTACAGACTGTCAGTGCGAGATTATTCCACTGATTTAATTGTTACAGCCGAGCAACTCCTTCCTTTATTTTTCAAGTTCTGCTGCCTCAACAAATGCGAAATGTCGCGAATATAGATCTAATCTGTGAGTAGCCCTCTTCAAAGCAGCACGAAAGACAAACCGATGACGTTAACATCTCGCAAGCAATACAGGCTATAATATTTTAATGCAGAATTTCCAGTGTTCCAGGCATGAAAAGGCTAGCGGAATTTGCCAATGATTATAAGGGAGAGTGATATGGTGCAACAGAGCTGGGAAATCGCATTTCGCTACCAGCAAGGCCATTCGCACAAACCAACTGTCTTGTCGGAATGGTGAAATTCCCGGCTATTCTCCGATTGTACGATCCAATCCCGCTGCCACTCTCATGCAACGCTAGTATTTGCTTGGCTCTAAGGAAATGTAATATCAGCACTTCTATATATACTCATCTCGAGGATGAAATAAGTTCAACTGAGCGCACATAGCATGCCTCATATAGGTCTGTCGTTGAATATAGCAAATATCCTTCTATTTTATTTTATTTGTTCTTGAATTTTCATGGCGGGCGTACAGCGGTACTTATTTTGGCGAAGCCTGAAGCGCAATACAAGAAATAACGGACCGTCAATTGCGATTGCGATTAAAGATTTCAGCATGACTCTGCCAACGAAGCAATTGCGCCACTGGAGAGCGATACGAGTATTTGAGGCCCGAGGGAGTAAATACTATGCGTGCCTCTTCCCTGCTTTTTATCTCTGCGGCGAGATATTTCCAAAACAGCGTTGCTGAAGGCTGAATATTCGCAATCTTATTCTCGGCGTCACTTTTTTTATCTAAGTGAGGAGCCGGGGCGAAATGTTTCGTCCATGCGTGCAACTCCCTCGAAGGAAATATCGCAATAGATAATTGGTGTGGTGAATAAAACTCCCAATGTCATTTCTTTTTTTCCTCCTGGTTGTTCTTTTTTTTTTTTTTACGCAACCTTTGGTCCACTGACTGGTATTATTTAGTGTCTGCACAGCCAGCTCTTGACACAGCGCAACCACAGGCTAATCAGCAGTTCAAAAGTGTGAGGCAGGGCGTGCAGAAATGAGGTCGAGCAATAAGTATTTCCTCTTTCCTTAATGTTTCGTTATTGCAACGTCATTTCGAGGTGTACAAAAAAAATATTTTTCTTTTCAGAACCAATACAAATAGTGTACTACGCTAGCGGATCGAATACAAATAGTGTACCTCCGCGACAGAATCGCATACGAATAGAGCCCATCTGCTACCGAAACGAATACGAATAGTGCACCTCTGTTACTCAATCGAATACGAAGAGTGTACTTGCACTACCGAATCATATAGGAGCGGAACATTTATACGGATATTGGCTACATTTGTAGATAATTGTACAAATACTGCCAAACTCCGAAGCATACCGGCGCACTCTGGTATGGTGCTAATTTGCGAAGTTAAAGTTGTAGCAGTGAAAACACGAAGCACGAATGTCCCCTTAAGGGCCGGGACATGAATTTAGCATATCAGCTATGAAGAGCTTTAAGTTATACGTGCAGAAAGGTTACCTTTTTCTCATTAATAAAAAAAAATTGCTCAACATCTTAGGACGGGCGAATATCACGTATAGGCAATGGCCTCTGAGATCTGGCATCAAGGCAAGGTTGTTAACTAAACCTACCTAAGCTTTGTGTAATCCTGTCTTCGAGGTCATATATGAACATTATTAACGCTACCACACGAATAAACCGGGCAGCAGCAGTGAACCCTTCATCCGACACACCATTATCGCCGCAGAATGGTACGCATCGTCAGTACCGTCCCTGTTTTTCGAACAGTCGTCGAAAAAAAAAATACTACGGCTGTCCCCATACAAACATCGTGCCAATTATTCAAAACGTATAAAGAAATTTCCTAACATATTCGATTTGGTTCAAACAATTTCCAATACACTATTCGATTCGTTTGAATAATCCAATATGAGGATATCGCTATTCGAAAACTTCGAATAGTCGCAAATACTCCTACTAAACGTGCTGTCGCGGTGTTTGTTTTTTATCCAATATTTAAAGAACCCATAGTTGGTTTTCCCTCTGGATCTTATAGAGGGAAATGTGTTGATGAAGATGGTTTTAGAATGCTTGACGTCCTGCAGGTTCGATTTTGCTCAATCACGTTACTCGAGGACACTTCCGGAAAGGTTAAATATTTATTAACAATTAATAAATCAAACAGAAAGATACAAGCAAGGAAAAACATATTTACAATTGCCTGACTCGTAGTTCAACCTGACGAAACCAGCCCTTGATTCCACCAAAACCTCTTCTTTTAAGCCCTATGTCCCCGCCCTCGGTGGGAACAACAACCAATAGGGCAAATTCACAAACAGTCACCCAATAAATCCTTAAGGAAAGGAAAACATAACCAATCACGAATTGAGGAAAGTAGAACACTGCCAATGAAAGACAGGGGAAAGAAGGCAATACATCTCAAATAGGACTATACAAGCGTATACATTTTCCACTATAGAAATATCAGAGGATTCTGCCCTTCTCCAAGAAACTTGGCAATCACTCGCTTCCCCACGGGTGCATCTTTTCCCAGCCTCAGAGTTAATTCGTAAACAACGCTTCGCGGAAAGCAACGTCCGAGGCCCATCTACTGAGACGTCATCGCTCGCAAACAGACAAGTACCGTCTTTGCCAACAGTAACCAGGCTTCATGTTCCGCTTCTCAGTGGGGTAGTAAAGAATTCGTACCACTTCCGAAACTATAAATTGGTGCAAATTAAAGGCGAGCTCTTGTCTTCACTTCTCAACAAGTTGTGATTCTCTGGCAATTTATGTTGCCTTTAGAATACGAGCGAGAAGCAAAATATGCAGCCTGGTTACTTTTGGCAAAAACGGTGCATCCGTACACGGACGAAGAATGAGAGGCTATTCTTCAAGCCCGCTGCCACCGCGGCCACACTCTCATTGAGAGCGCTTTCCGAAGCGGGGCGCGACACGGGTTAAAATGCCCCGTCGCCGCTCTTACGGATCAGAAAGGGGTTCTGCGCGTCGTCTACGCTGCAAGAGGTAGACCCCTTGACCCCTCCCGTATTCTCGGTATCCCTCCCGCTCTCAAGCTGCTCGGACGCTTCTCGGTAGAGATTCTGACTCTGCCCCCCTTCTCCGCTACTTATTCGAAGGGCAAGAAAAACACTGAATAGTTCTTTTTCTTTTTCGGAAGCACAGGAGCGGCAAACAAGCCCAACGTCGGAACTTCACTCCCACGATGGTCGAAATAAATCGTAGGCCATTTACTGCGCTTTTCACCGTCCCCCAGTGTGGTCTGGAGTGCGCAATTTGTTAATAAACCGAACTGAATGCGAAATAATGTCTTCTCTACCGAGCACAGCCGTATACAAACAGACCATTTTTGTATTTTCATGCTGCACTTTGAGAAATAATGGTCATTTATAGTATTTTAAAGCGTAAGCATTAATAGGCTCACGGTGTAAAAAAGTGTCCGTAGAATGTGTCCGCACTGAGCAGAATGTGTCCTCAGAAAGTGTGTACAGGAAATGCCCGTCCGCACCTACAAAATGAACCATTTGAGCCCCCGATATTTGATTTCACCAACTATGGTGCTGAACCCAATTCGGGTATGGCCAACTGACTGGTTATCTTTAAATTTGCGTGAGCTACCCACAATATTAAGGCTCCTTGAACCCCAAAATCTTACATTGTCAGAATGTTGGAAAACTTGGCGTTCAATCTAATTTGACTATATGGCCAACTCAGTAGTGCCTTCCAAATATAGGTGGGCCACAGGTAAATTTTGGTCCACCAGACCCCGGAAAATTTACTTTGCCCGAATTTCAGCAATATTGGTGCCCAACCTAATTAGACTACAGACAATTCATTAGTGTCTTCCAAATTTAGGCGGGACCACGCTAAAAATCTGATCAGCGAGGCCTCCGAAATTTGACTTCGTCCGAATTCGAGGAAAATCGGTGTCCAGCCTAATTATACTATGCACTACTTAGTGGTACCTTCTAAATTTAGGTGAGCCACTCCGAAAATTTCGCTCACTAGACTCGCGAATTTGACTTCATTCCAATTTGAGCAAAGATGATGCCAAACCTAATTAGACTATGAACAACTCGATGGTGACTTCCAGTTTTAGGTATCGTTAAATTTTCACTAGACTTCGAACATTTACTGGAGTAATTGAAGTACCAAAGTAATTGTAGAAGTATGGAAGGACTCCGCCCTTCAGGGGGTGCACTCAGCTAACGATGCTAACTGCAACATTTACTTCGTCAGAGTTTCACCAACATTTATATATAACCTGATTTGACTGTGACCAGCTTCAAAATTCTGATGGGCCACCCCCAAACTTTGGCCCATCAGCCACCAAAATTTGGCTTTGTCCGAATTTCACAGAAATGTGTGTCCAACCTATATTGACGACGTCCAACTTAGTGGTGCCTTTCAGATTTATGTGGTCCACCCCAAACGTTTGGTGCCCGAGACCTCAAAATTTCACTTCGTCCGTATTTGAGCAAAATTAATGTAAATTATACTGTGGCAAGCTTCATGGTGACTTCCAAATTTAGATGGACCGACGTAAAAATTTGACATCATGCTAAATTTACCAAAATTGATGCCCAACCTAACTTGGCTATGATCATATTTAGGTGGGCCCCCGAAACTTTGGCCCAACAGACATCGAAATTTGACTTTATCCGAATCTGAGCGAAATCGATGTCCAAACTAATTAGGCTATGGTCAAATATGTGGTGACTTCCAAGTTTGTGTGGACCACCCTCACATTTTGGCCCACCAGACCCTAAACCTTTGACTCCATCCGAAATTCAGCAAAATTGGTGTCCAATCTAACTTACGTTATCAGCGAAGTTTTGACTTCGATATTTAGGCGGAACATGATAAATATTTTGCATGCTTATGCATTATCCGCGCGTGGGAGTCCACATGCACACTTGGAATTCATTTCATGAACCTAAAGACCCAAGTGGGCCAACATCGTCAAAACATTGCACAGTGCCATCAAATGTTAATAATACAAGAAAAATAAGAGAAAATGTGGTATACAAAATTAACAAACGATTAACAAACAATATTCCATATGCAGGGTGTGGGCAATTCCTCTGCCCGAGGGAGACACAAGACACACACGCAGCGGGCCGTGAAACAAACGTCTTTATCTCACTGAGGGCAGGCAGGTCCGTCAAGCATATCCGGGGGGTCAGGGGATCGTCGTCGGTAGAGCAGCCAGGGAGCGCGCAGCAGGAACCAGAAGAGGGAGCGAGGCGCCGGCGCGCCTCATTTTATGGGGTCCGAGCGGGAACCGGTTTCCCCTCGGCAGTAGAGGGAAAGTGGTGCCGGGAAGCGGCGCGCCCTTCAAATACAAAGCTGCGCGCCGCTGCCTTCAAAAGTGTGTGGAGCAGGGCTCCACAAGGTCTATAGCAACACGAGCACAAGTCAGAGAATAAAAGTAAACCAGAGTGAAAACCTGAAGGAGGCGCAGCTCTCTGTTTGTTCTGCATTTTATACTAAGCAGGCAATACCGTTTCCAAAGCTGCTCTAAATTTTTCATGGTTCGTGATGCAAACAATTTCTTTATTTAGATCGTTCCATATCGTTCCATTCCTTTTCGGTCAAGGAGTAATTCCGCTCCGCCAATGTGAGCGTGCGGCTAACGAACATGACAGGGCGCAGCTTGCCCTCGTGTTCTTGCATCAAAACAGTTCCAACACCGGCGCGTCACTAGCATCTGTCTGCAAGACAAACTGCCTGTTCAGGTCGGGGAGGCGAAAACTAGCGGTATTCGATATCGCGCGAGCCGAGGCAACAAATGCGTCGTTGTGTTCCTTGACCCATACCCACTTCGAGCCTTTACGCAACAGCAGGTTCAACGGCCTTGCGAGCTCCGAACAATGAGGGATGAATTACCTGTAGAAAGCAACCATTCTCAAAAACCTCTGCAAGCTTTTCACGTCCATCGAGCAGGGGTAGTTCAGAATTGCCTGCAGTTTGTCATCGTTCAGTTTTAAAGTGTCATCATCATTTACAAAACCCAAGGGGATCACTCTCTTTGATGCCAACTGCACTTTCGTTGTTTGATCATTAGATCAGCACGTCTCATTCTTTCAAGAACAGAATTCGGGTGAATGCGGTGCTCTTCGAACGACTGTGAGAATATCAGGACGTCGTCGAAGTACGCCATCGCGTAGTTGAACCTTGCCTCGGCCAGCACGATGTCCATCATTCGATGCCTCCTGTTTCTGCCGTCAAAGCGCATCACGAGACGCATTTCTCCCTCCGCTTTTGCCGTACCGGCTGCTAAGCTCAAAGGGGTTTTGGCTGGCCTGACACGGATGTTACATCTACGGCAGGCCTCGAATACGTCGTCATCGACCAGTGACAGCGTTGAGCCGGAGCCCGTGTCAATGAGTCCAGAGTAGCTTTGACCAGCTAGCCGTACTAGCATGAAAGGGCTTGAGCGCGACAACACTCCTTGCGCTCTACAGGCGAAGGGAACAAAAAAAGCCTCTGCGCCGCCGGTGCGGTTGCCCGGTGAGGCGGTGTGGGGGTACCCTTCCCATTTTACACCGTGGCTACCGCGAAATTCTTCTGCCGATGGCGACAGGCTGGTGCTACCAATTATCGCCGCCGACGGTCCGCGTTTCCCTGCATACGCCTTGCTTGACACTCGCTTGCCACGTGGCCCGGCTGGTTGCAATTCCAGCAAAGCCGACCGTTCACCTGCCGCGCGATCGGGGGATTCCGCACCGTCATAACGTGCTCCGGAGTACTTAATTTTTTTTCTAAAAATTAACCAAATGGTGAGCCCGCATGCATATTAAAAGAAAGCTTTATATATGAAACGCATCACATGTGGCAAGCAAACATGTTCCATGTACATGGAACATACATTCCTTTATTAAAATAGAAGCTGTGAGTATTTTTGCTGGCTTTGCCTATCATGGAAAGGCTGTTCAATTCATTAACATTGCAGTGAGTGCATAGTGCAAGGCAGAAAAGGTAGTGTTTAAGGCCGACGTTTTTGGTCTTTGGTGATCCTTCGCTGCCTGTCGCGCGAAGTTTCTGCACAGCAACCGAACCATATGAATGACCCATATGACTCACGAACCGATCAGACAGATAATTAGAAAGCATCGCGGTGCTCTCTGAAATTCATGTAGGCTTGGTGGGCGCTGTTTAACACAGAGACAAAGAGAAAACACGGGACTGGGGCCCTTATTTCTTTTTTTTTTTTTTTTTTTTTGTCTCTGTTAAAGAGCGCCCACGAAACCATCATGAGCAAGCTACAGCTCGCCAAACTTCCCCTCGCTCTCTGAAATACCTCGTCTCGCGCAGATCAACCGCTTGAGTTAGCGGGCCGCATTGGTGCGCTTGGCAACGACTGCGCGGATCGAGATCAAAGCATTTGCAACGGGAGGGTAGCTATGACCCTCGTGTGTGTGTATTAGTCCTCTAAAAGATGACAAAGCTGAAAAGTTCTCTTATACCATTGTTTCAGTGTCTTCTACAATTACAACAAGATGTGTCAGCTTACTTCACCACCCACCAAACTCTCTACCAAACTGCGGTGAGCTAACAGCCGCCCACACTGCACGTCAGCCCTGCCGGGGCGGTGCAGTGGTAATTAGACGCCCGACTACTGGGCCAGAGTATCCGGGTTGGAACCCGACCTCGGCGGCTGCGTTTCGATGGAGGCGAAACGAAGAGGCGTCCATGTGCTGTGCGATGTCAGCGCACGTTATTGATCCCCAGGTGGTCAAATTACTCCGTAGCCCTCCATTACGGTTCCACTTTCTCTCTTTCCACTTTCACTCCCACCGTCCTCCCTTCCCTTACGGCGCGGTTGAGGTGTCCACACAAAACAAGTGAGACAGTTACTGCGCCTTTCCCTTCCTATAAAATCAATCACTGCACGTCGAATTCGCCATGTTTTTTTCGCGGCCGCCTCAAGTGGTTCAAAATGCGGCGCCCAACTTTGGTCATTTACAGCAATGGCAGAACATCATTCGTGTAATGAAACGTCATTTTGACGTCATCATTAAATGTTTATACATGGCGTATTTCCCGCCACATAACGTCAGCCAATCAGAATTCAGGAGTCGGCTCTTGATAGTGGGCGGCTCATTTCAGCTCATTCATAATACAAGCGTAAGTGCTTCCCTTTCTATCATATATACCTCTGTTTTCCCTCCACAGTTACTTATACATACCCTCCATGCATCATGTATACCGCTCCTAAAAATCCGTTTTCACGCTGACGTCATTTTTACGTCACCGCAAAAAGCCATTTCGGCACACCGAAATTTCGCGCCACAAGTTTGAAACACGTGACTGTTCTGAGAACCAATCAGAGAAAAAAATGGCGCCTTGTGTGTCGAGAATAGGGCCTCAGCTCTGTTTTCAGTAAGAATGGCTCTTTTGTAACCAGGAACTGGCATCCTATCGATGCAAGCTCACTTCATTTTTCTCTTTAGTGTCCCTTTAAGTATTCTCACACCCAATTAACTACTGTGCTATAAATGTTATTGTGCCTCATTTTAAGTAATAGCCGTTTATGTGCTATGCAATCAAAGACTTTTTCGAAGTCAATAAATATGGCGTCTGTCTGTTCTAAATTGTGTACACTGTAGTGGATGTCTGTGGTTAACTCAAAGAGCTGGCTTTCACACGACCGCCCACGCTGAAAACCATCCTGGTTAGCAAAGAGTACGTCCTCACTAAGGAGAGAGATAATTTGGGAAGATAGAGTATGCTCAAGTAGTTTGCACCCTATAGATATAAGAGATATGGGCCTATAATCAGTTTTATTATTCCTTTCACCCGTCTTATACACGGGAACTACGTAGGCAATTTTCCAGTCATGTCATCTGGAACATGTGCTTCATCGAACGATTGCTGAAAAATGCAAGCAAGAATGTGTGCTTAATTTTTGTTTTATAATCTTTAGCAGCTAAGCAGTGATATCACCAGGTCCAGGGCTGCAGGACGAAAGCTAGACATTACGGTTGTAGTATGAGGACTAAACATGTGGTTGTTTCGTCCTGATAAACATTACAAAAGTAATCATTGAGTTCACATGCAGCTTTCTCCGGCTCTAAAGAAATGCCAGAATCGTGCTTAAGGTTCGGAAGATCCTTCGAAGGCGCGGTGAAATGACCCTCCAAAATTTTTGTGGATTGGTCCGCAAAAAGTTTGGCATGTCAATGTTATAAAAGTTATCTTTGGCCTTCTCAATTTCTTGTTTGCATAACTTTGCAAAATTCAAATATTCGGACCAGTCAGCGTCAAACTGACTACGTTACTTTTGTTATACAACCGTTTCTTTTTATTCTTTCTTTCTTATTTTATTATTTCGTTTCTTTTTTTATTTATATCTCTTGAGAACCAAGGCTGGATCATTTGTAATGTGAATGAACCTTTTCTTTATATATTTTTCTGGTAGTCTTTTGAGTTCATCTCGAAATGTAGTCCAGTTTTCAAAGACAGTACAACCTTTATAGCTTTGCAAAATGAACGACAAAACATTTCAAACTCGCTGCTCAGGCCATCGCAATCAGCATTAGCATAATCATAAATAATCTTTTCATGTACAGATTTCTTAGGTGTACAAGACCTGAATTAACAGTGAAATGCATGATGGTCTCTGATGCAATCTATCACTTGCGTAGTAATACTTTCGGGGTGTGTTGAAAGAACATAATCTAATATAGCATCTGCGCGTGTCGGAGCCAGAACAGTCTTTGTCAGTTGAAACAGGGATAATAAATTAAGAAAATTTTTAAATTCAGTCGTGAGGTGCTTGTCTAGGGTCCGACTATCTTGCCACAGCAAATGAGGAAAGTTGAAATCGCCGGCTAACAAAATATGTGCATTTGCATACTGGTATTGCACATGTGATAATACGTCACACAGTTCGTCAACGAAGTTCAGAGAAAAATAAGGAGGTCTGGAACAGGCACCAGTCACGAGCGTAGTGGCTGGCAGTTAACAGCTGCAACAAACAAAATTTCCAATGCGCTATCAATTTGAACCACTTTTGTGCTGATGTTTTTCCACACGCCGATTAGAACGCCGCTATACCTCTTCTGAGTTAGCGGTCTTTTCGACTTTTCGATACAAGAAAAATTATTTTGAGAGCAATATTTCCTTGTCTTCTATATCTGGAATAACCCATGTCTCAGTACCTACAATTGCATCGGCAGAGCAAGAGTGTGTGAGGGTTACCACATTACCTTGTTTATTCAAAATGCTTCGAAAGTTCCCGTACAGTAATGAAAATGCGGCTTGGGCGTTTCGATGTGGCGACCCATTCTGCCGTCATGGCTCCTCTACCTGTGCTGATATCTGACAAACGCAGCCATTAGCGGAATCATAGCGGTACTTTTTCTTGCCCAAGAAAATTTCGTCAAAGGAAAAGCGCATTTTTCTTTTTCTTGACGATTTTCACGAGCGAAATTACGGAGCTGTTTTCGCACGAATTGGACTCGAGGTGAGAAGTCTTCCTCTATCCATACCTTATCAGTTACGTCTTTTAGCTTAAAAGCGTTTGCCGAAATTTTTATTTTAGTTTTAAATCTAGCAAACCTAACCATCAGTGACCTGGGAAGTTCTTTTCTTTGGCTGTCAATTCTATGGGCGCGCTCAATATCAGTGGTATCAACACCAAGATTAGCTTTACAGAAATCAACCACAACTGCCTCTGATGTTTCGTAGCTCTCTTTGTCCTTTTCCCATAGACCATGAAAATAAAATAAAATAAAAATGAAAATAATTGAAAATAATAAAATTTAAAAAAAAATTAAAATAAAAATTTTCCGACGGGTCCGATTATTTGATGTCATCTAAAAAGTCAGTCAGAACTACATGGCCCTTTTGCTGGCGCGTGCATTCGATGTTAATGTCATCTATCGAGCTTTGATTTTCAGTTACTTTGTCGCTATTTTCAAGACCCTCCAAGGCAGATTCCACCTTTGAAAGGCGATTTTTTATGTCAGTGATTCCTGTAGAAATATCTTTTATTTTGACCTGAAGATCCCTTTCAAATTTTTCTCGCGAGACAGCGGCTTCTTTCAGGGATTCGAGAATTTGGTCGTACTTTTCGGGGCCCGGATTGGTCTCCACATCACCACAGCATAGTAAAAGTGCGCACAGCACACGGGCGCTGCGAAGTAACTGCAGTATATCGTATTTATTCGAATCTGACCCAACTCCGAATCTAAGTGGCCACCAAAATGTTTAAGATAAAAAAAAAAAACTTACCCGAAATGCAAGCCAACCGAAAAGTCAGTAAACTGAGAACCGCGACGACAAAACGCGTTCGTTCCTAGCTAAATTTCAAGCGCTGTCCATATAAAACGCGCAGGGGTCCGGTAGCAGAAGCAAGCTCCATAACCCGTGAAATTCTTGCTGCCTGAATTCAGAACTGCTCTCTCATGCATTACACATTAGAAAACCCATACAAAGAAAAACTAATCAGGCAAACCTACTGCCCAATTCTCCCATTACTGGGCCAAAGAAAGTGCCAAAAAACAGAAGGAATGGCTTAAATAAACTGGGGTGGGTCTCTCCAACATGCAGTTTGGACAACAGAAAACGGAAGAGCATCTGACTATATTCAAGTAACACTAAGCCAAGCTGTAAGAACTAATGGAGCAAATGAACAGCACTCTCGTAGTGATATGCGGGCAGCTAAGTGCACAGAAGGGTTCCACTTAAGTTGAGAACAACGAAGAGGGCTATGGAAAGGTGTAATGTTTGGTGTAATGGTGGGTGTAATGT
Source organism: Amblyomma maculatum (assembly GCF_055883805.1). Classification (NCBI taxonomy): domain Eukaryota; kingdom Metazoa; phylum Arthropoda; class Arachnida; order Ixodida; family Ixodidae; genus Amblyomma; species Amblyomma maculatum. Next base: position 12,307,637 of record NC_139345.1, read on the forward strand.
TAAAAGATCGGAAGCGTGCAGAATGGCTCGGATAAGTATGTTAATGAAGTTCTAGTGGAAATTCTAGTGGAAATAAAAAGCGTAGCAGGGGCCGGCAGAAAGTTGGGTGGGCGAATGAGTTTAAGAAGTTCGCAGGGGTCAAGTGGATGCAGCTAGCGCAGGACCGGGTTAATAGAGGGTTTACAAAAGTAAGTTTGGCAACCATGAGCGGCACGCTGATCCGGCGCTGGCAGCCATATTTTGTTCGCTCCATCCGTTCGCTTTGGTTCGCTTCCTGTCCGTCCGTCAGCGCCCGCCGTTCTGTCCGCGCTTTTCATGTTGTAACCTAGTGTGCTGTGCTTGGACCTCTCTTCTGTCTCTGGCGGTGTCTGTTAGCGAAGCCAAGAAGCGTATTTTTACAGCCGAGGCGTAGCGGTTACAAACTGCTCTACGAGTCGTGCATGGGCCCCTTGTCGATCCGCGCAGCCTCATCCGTATCCAGGTACAATATCTAGAGTTTTGTAATGTGCAGATTTTTTTTTTATCTGTGTGCCTTTGCTATTTACTTTAACGACTATGAGAGACGATCGCGAGTTTGCTTGGTTTGTGCATCACCGTCGCTCATCCCACTGCTACCAGTGGGATACTTGTTGGTGATATGAGCGAGGATGCAATTTGTTTTGAGATGAAAGAATCGTGCGTAATTTGGCGTAAGTCGGAATGGCGCTTAGCACTTTCCTGCCTATGCTGTCGACGCAGTTATTGGCACGAGTCTCAAAAATAATCGGGGGCTGCGTAAAAAAAAAAAAAAAAAAGAAAAATGTTTCATGGTAATTTCTGCTTCCAGTGAGTGAAGATTGATTGGTGTACAATAGGCGATGATGAGATAATAAAATATTTGTAATTAATTGACCAATTTATGAAATAAAGCCACAAAAAGAAAGAAATTAATAATTGAGGGTTTAAAGGTGACAAAATGCTCAGGAGGAAAAAGCAGTACTTGGTGATGCTAATGAAGAAAATTTAGAGTGTGTAATTGATTAATTGAAATAATTGAATGTGTTCAAAGGTGTCAAATTGCTCAGAATGGAAAGGTGATTGTTGCTGACCCTTAGTATTGGTGTATAAAAATATAAAACAATAAATAAAATAAAGAAACAAATATTCGAAATAGGAAATAAATAAAAGCTAAAATTCAAAAAGGGAAGAAAGAAAACGTGTGTGCGTGAGAGAGAGACGCTATCGCGTAATACCCTTAACGGCGGAGCTTAAGTGTCCCCCTAATGTCTTATAACAGTACCATATAATATAAATCTGACTTTATGATCACAGCCAGTTGCACCAAGCACTGACACTTCGCAATTGTGAGTTGACTTTTCAAAATTCTTTTCGTTTCAGCCTAGTTCCTCTTCCTCCGAGTTCCTCGAAGCTTCCCATGACAGCACTTTTATATAGGGTCAAGGCTTCAAATGGCTGCTATCTGACAGAGGGAATAAACAAGAAACCAGCATACTTACAAAATCAACAGAATTTCAGGTGGCTGTCAATTAGCGAACCATCGGGCAACTCGATAAAACGCTAAAACGATAAAACAAAACATGGCCGCCGCGCACAGTTTCTGTCTCTTTCACTAGATGGCGCGAACTTTTGTAAAGCCTTTTTCTTTTTGTCTGATCCGGGGGACCCCGTTGATCTCCCGATACGAAAGGAATGACTACAAACTCATCCTCATCATCATCATCAACCTCTATTGGTGGATTATGGGAGAGGCCTCCGTCGTGCGGAGCAATTAATGGCGACGATAAATAGTGCCCGCCTTATTTGGCGATGGAATTGCAGCAGCAGCTTCCAACCTGCACAAAATATCCAGCACGTACAAAGAACAGAAGCTGAGCCAGGCATAACTGCATTACAAAAACCATTCGGAGAAGCCAGCCTGTCAGGCCACACAGCCGGCGTCACAACTACACACCAACTAAAGACACCTACCCCACCGCGACCTCGGTAAGCAAGAACTTCAGCTTCATTCAATACGAAATTGAGGACACACTCTTGAAATACTCCTTTACCGAGGTCATGCCGGCCGGAAAAAGGCAGAACAACGTAAACAATATAAATATAAACACCCCGTCCAGAGGTCAAACGCAGAACGTCCCCAAACCATTAGAAAAAAGCCGTACTGATGTGCAAAAAGGTGCCGCTCGTAGTAGTCAAGCATTTTGATGCCGACCCCAAGAACTATGGGGATATCAAAGTTTAAACAAGAAGAGAGGAGCCACCTGGAATAGAATACAAGACTCGAAGTGACATTATTGAACGTAACCAGGCCGACGAGAAAATTTAACAGCGTCTGCAGGGACACTAACCAGAATCTAGCAGATTTCGAGCAAGACATGTATGTACAATTATAGACAACTTTTTTTTTTATTTTTTCACACATATTCCTTCAAGAAACACTCCACTAACAGTTATAGACTGAAATGAAGGAAGCTTTGTGGTCGGAGAAATGAAGAGAGCAATTAAGTTATCGGGAGGTTGCGGGAAGCAGCTCGTGGGCCCATAGGAACGTTGCGCGGCGAAAAGATAGCAGCGACTGACTGGTGCCGCTGACGCCGCTAGCGAGTCCAGACAACGTGGATCTGCGTTTCGGTTTGGGATGCACGCACCGTGATCCGCTGAAGCGAGCCGGCGCTTTGGCAACCGGAGAGCACCGTCGCCGCCACGCAAAAAGTGGTGGGGAGAGAGGGGGTTCACGCAGCGAACGGTGGTGGCAGGAGCGCGCGCGCTACCCCAGCTGAGGTGTTGGTTACCGGAGACAACGCCGATGGCGACGACGACGCGAAACGCAGGAACCTGTTATTGATCAACAGACCCAGGATCCGGAGAGCTGCCACTGCTCTTATGATGCCGCCCGACAGAGAGATGAGGACGTGTGATCGTTGTAATTCGCTCTGACATGCAGAAACTCTCATTTTGCGGGAGCAGATTGGAGACCTCAGTAGGCAGCATACGCACTGACTATGAAGGCAGCCAGCTGAGGGCGGTCATCCATCTTCTTAAGGCTGCCCTCGCTGCCCTAGATTGTAATATTGTAGTCAGTAGATTGTAATCTAAAACTCTTATCTTAATAGGCTCGAAACCGACCACCGGCGGTTGCATTTCGGTGGAGGAGAAATGAAAAGGCGTCCGTGTGTTGTGCGACGTCAGTGCACGTTAATGTTTTCCAATAACAGATCTAGACCGGAAACGCCTCCTGTTCACGTTGCGGTAATACAAAAACCAGCAGAGGCGAAACAGGTAACAGAAAATGGGGAAGAAAAAATGGACGCGGAGGTAACTAAACCCTCACCAGTAAAACGGAAGGCGGGCGAGTCAGACCCTCTCTTGGTACTCGAAAGTATAGTTCACTATACTCGAAAGGAAACTAACAAGCAGATTCGGCAGCAAAATTGAAAAGCTAGAAACGCGAGTAGAAGAACTAAGCACGCGGTTTACACAGCTAGAGGGACGAATAGATGCACAAATGCAAGAAATTAATAACAGGTTTAACGCCTTGGGCGACATAAAGGGGTCGATAGACCAAATCCTTGTGGCGCTAAGCAGCATCGCTGATAGGATGACGAAACTAGAACAAATAGTATACTCCAACAATGGACAAGAACCGAAATAATAAAGAGAGCGCTACCATATGGCAATGGAATTGCCGGGGGTACCAACGCAAAAGGGCACTACTGCAGCAGCACCTAGAAAATCTAGACGACAAACAGATTGCTATAGCACTGCAGGAGACCGGAGGTAATCAAGTCAAATAGACCGGATACCAAAGTTTTTGCAGCAATCTGGGAGAAAAATGCAGAGTGGCCACGCTTGTCAAGAGAAACATAGCAACCTTAGAGCACGATTTTAGCACTGGAAGCATAGAAGCAGTCTTGGTAGAAATGATAACAGGGCGGAAGAAAGCAAAAGGTATCTTTTTGCTTAACATTTATAGCAGCCCAAGACAAAAGAAAACCAAATTCGGAACGATATTCAAGAAAGCCATCAAATTTGACAGGTTGAACCCGCTGGTGATAGTGGGAGACTTTAATGCGGCGCATCAGGAGTTGGGGGTATGTAAGGCAGGACCTAAAAGGTAGACTTATCCTGGAAGAGTCCCAAACTCTTGGCTTAAACTTACACACAGACCCGTGTGCGCCCACTAGAGTCGGCGGCAGTGTAACCAGAGACACGGCGCCAGACCTCACTTTCAGTAAAAATGCTAGTAAAGTCGAGTGGAGCAACACCATGGAGAACCTGGGCAGTGATCACTACATAATAGCCACCAAAGTGGGAGAAGGGGTGAAACTGAGGAAGATCAAAAAGACCAAAATAACGGAGTGGGATAAATTCCGAGCAATTCGGGGAGACCACGGAATTGAAGAAATCGAGGATATAAATACCTGGGTTAAACAGCTTAGAGAGGATGCTAAGAGCGCGGAAATGGCTGCCGAAGGGGAAGACACGCCGGAAATAATGGACAGCAAACTAATGAGTATGTGGAAGGAGAAGGAGAGACTTGGAAAAAAACTGAAATCCCAAAAATGGAACAGAAACCTAAGAAGAACGCTAGCCAGGCATATGAAAGACATGGAAACCTACGCGATAAAACTAAACGAGCAAAACTGGTGCAGCACGTGTGACGAACTGGATAGGAATATGAGCTTAGCCAAAACGTGGAACCTACTGAGGCACCTCCTAGACCCGAACAAATCAAAACAGACAGCTAGCGTCAACCAAGTGAAAGCGAGACACGCTTTCCATGGGACGGATAAGCAACTAATGGAGAGACTCAAAGAAATATACATAGAAGAAACAACAGAAATTAAACAAGCGGAATATGGGGGTCTAGAGAATGGCAAACTAGATGCAGATATCACGGTAGCAGAAGTCAGAGCAGCTATTGCGGGGTTAAGAACTCGCTCGGCCTCTGGACCAGATAAGATATCAAATGTCATGCTTAGAAATCTAGATGAAGGCTCGGTGGAAGCAATCACACGATACGTAAACAAAGTATGGAAAGAAAGTAAATTACCGGACGAATGGAAAAAGGCAGAAGTGATTCTCATTCCTAAGCCGGGGAAAGAACCAAAGTTAGAAAACCTAAGACCAATCTCTCTGACATCGTGTGTGGGGAAGCTCATGGAACACGTAGTGCAAGCGAGATTAACAAAATACATGGAGGATGAAAACCTATGGCCGCATGAGATGGTAGGCTTCAGACCTAAGCTCAGCACGCAGGACATAATGCTCAGACTAAGACATGATATCATAGACAAGAAAGGGCTAGACACTAAGGTGATCCTAGGCCTAGACCTCACGAAGGCCTTCGATAATATCAGACATGACGCGGTACTAAAAGGTCTTGAGGAAGTAAACGGGAGCAAAAGAACATACAAATACATTAAGAACTTTCTTCAGGACAGAAGGGCGGTGATTAAATTTCAGGACGCAGAGTCTCCCAGCATAAGGCTAGGAAGCAAAGGAACCCCTCAAGGTGCCGTGTTATTTCCATTTCTATTCAACATAGCAATGAGAGGCCTCCCAGCTAAGCTGAATGAGATCTCTGGAATAAAGTTCAGTATGTATGCTGACGATATTAACATCTGGATGAACAATGGAAGTGATGCAGAAATTGAGTGGAGCCTGCAGAGAGCTGCAGACGCCGTGGTGAAGTATGCAGCCGACAGAGGACTAACATGCTCACCGCAGAAGTCGGAGCTCTTTAGGTACAACATCAACAGCAGAGACAAAAAGCCAATAAACATCAAAGTGGTAGTAGAGGGCCTAGAGGTGCCGAAGGTCGAGGAGATGAGGGTCCTGGGTATGGTTATCAATCATAAAGGCAACAATACCAATACCATAAAGAAATTAGCAACATATGCGGATCAAGTGCAAGGCATGTTCAGAAGGATAACAGTAAAAGGGAGAGGCCTAAAAGAGAGAAGCCTTCTAAGAATATCACAGGCGTACGTAACAAGCAGAGTCTGCTATGCAACGCCGTACTTAAATATGAACAAAGAGAACATAGATAAACTAGACAGGATACTGAGGAAATGTGCCAAGAGGGTTCTGGGACTTCCCATACCCACATCAACGGAAAGTCTTGAGAAAATGGGTATCCACAACAGATGGGCCGAGCTAGCTGAGGGAGTTAGAACAGCTCAGCTGGAGCGACTTAGCCAATCTGAAACAGGAAGAAAAATACTAGAATGGATAGACATCCAACCGGGATACACTGCTCATAAGACAGTGGATATCCCGGAAGAGATAAGAGCCAGGATACGCGTCCCGCCTATGCCAAAAAAATATGCACCCCGAATATAACAAAGAGAGGCGCGGGCATAGAGCCAGAGCCTACGAGAAAAGAATGGGAGAACAACCAGCAGAACACGTGGCCTACGTAGATGCTGCATGTGGACGGCAAGGAGCAGCCGTATCCGCAGTAGTCGACGGAACAGGAGCACCTGTAGTATCGACTTC